>NC_138902.1:43892263-44143434 GCF_965194825.1 Balaenoptera physalus | reverse complement strand
GACAAAAAGACCTTCTCAGGAAGGCTCTAGAGTGCTGATGAGGTCTCTTCCCTAGCTGAGAGGTCTAAGTTAAGACAGTAAGAACTCTGCTCTGGAATCCCCTGCCTGGCTGATTGCTCACTTTTTGCTAACTCTTGAGTCCAAACTTGAGGTCCTCCTTTAGGAAAACCTACGAAGCCTCATCCACACACGTACATCTGGATCTCAAATCCCCTTTGTTCTATGTGTTGGCTGAGCTGGAAGTACCCCAAAGTGAAAACACCTTAAGTCATGTCTGAGTCATTATTTCTTTTTAGTCCTTTGTAGGATGGCCGAGCTCAAGACCTAATGAAATGTCTGCTTTCTTCCCTTCCTGATATGTGTCCATCATTTTACACCATTTTGTCTCCTCCTTCTCTGCCTGTAAAGAACCTCCTTTCTGGAACATGAGAACATAATTTAATTGCTGCTGCTCTGAATATTCTTTGCTTAATGTGTTGTACAGTAATTCAATTACCAGTGTCAGACAGGTAGAAGACTTCCTTAGTCTATTCATTCAATTAGAAGAGAAAGAAGAAATCGAATTTCCATGTCTACCTAAAATGGAGTGTGGCTTATGCAACAATTTCCAGATAAGGCTCTTATTCATCACACAAACAAAGAAAGCACAACCTCTATGATTTAGAAGAAGAGGAAGAAGAAGAAAAAGACCCCAATTTAGAAACACATAGTAATTCAGTTCCCAAAGAAAGGCAACACAAATAGCTTTATAACAATATACAAGTATTTCCACAGATCACATCCCTAATTACTTTTATGAATTTAAAAGCTTGCTTTACTCACGATAGGCATTAGAAGAAGGATGGAATAAACCACAGTTTTTTAATAAAGTCCAATTCTGTGACTATAACACCATGCAGTATAATAGGGTAATATTGTAGACTTTTAAATACCTATCTTTAAAAACACACAATATAACCTACTAGACAAGCAGCAAGCATTAAAAAAAAAAAAAAAAAACCTAAATAATATAAAGACAAATTTCCCACTCTTTGAACTCCTTTACCATAGGTTTACAGGTTTCTGTTAACATTTCTCTGAACTACTGAAATCATAATAGGTATCCTCTCTTGTTTTGGCTACCTTCTTTCTCTGATTTCCTCTCTTGCTTATTTTCTGTTATATATGGTTGTAATTAACTTAAGAAAAGTACATAAAAGTTTGATGATAAAACGTATTTTTTATTACCACCATGAACCAAATGCAGTTAGGTGTGACTAGTTAATAGATAACCTGTTTAAGCTTAAGTGTGTCCGTCTCTGTGCTCTGCAAAGCAGAGGGACACTGGGTTCTGCGGCGCAGTCAGCAATGCTTTAGGCTGCCACGGTGCTTAAGCATAGATTTCAAATATGGACTTTGTCATTCCTCCTTTATTTTGACTGGAGAATGCACTGCAAGTCTTAATGCCAGCTGACAACCACATGGTACTTACCCACTAAGTGTCAACCTCTGTCAACATGTCACATGCAAAACCTGGTAGGTTGCATAAGTCAGGTCTGTATACTCCTGCTAAAGATCCTGTTTCCAGCACTTCTAATTATGCTGTATGAGATATTGGTTCTTTTCTCTTTGCAGCTCTGATTTTGAGCAGGTCCAGGGTTAACAAAAGAAACAAACAAAAAAGGCCATCACCTATATGTCATTTTTTGTTCAGTGAACTTGGAATGGAAAAAAAAAAATGTGTGTGGGCTTCAAGTAAGATATTTAAGAATAAAAGGCATTGAGTACGAATGATATTTTTAAGCATCCAATGTGGATCTGAAATCCGAAGTCTGAAAAAGGAGTGTTATCCAAATTAGGATACCCAAAGCTGACCTATGGCTCTATTTTCTTATATAATCTCTCATGTAGCGTGGAGAAATTTTCGGATACTTGAGAAAATGAGTTCACTGTCTGAAGGTAACTGAGAATGAATACAATGTATTTTCAATTACCACAACAATAGCCTTATTTCTTCAAGAAATTTTTGTTGAGTGTCTACTATGTTTGGGGCACTGTCCAGGGTTCTGGGTCAACAGCAGAAACCTAAAATCCCCTCACGGAGCTTACATTCAACTGGGGGCAGATAGTGGCAGACAGATGCATTAATAAATATATACATATTATAGTGATATGTCCTATGGAGCAAAATAAGACACAGAAAGGAAGAGGGAGTACAGGAGACGGGGAGGGAGGTTGCTATTTCATTCAGGATGGTTAGGGAGACAGCAAGTAGGAAGGCCTTGAGTCCTGAGATGACTTGGCTTGTCTACAGAACCCCAAGGAGGCAGTGCGACTTGAGAGAGGTGATGAAAAAAGAACTTTGAAGGGTGTGAGTTCAGAGAGGGATGGATGAGGGTGGAGCCCGCCTTCAGGACCACTGTAAGCCTTTCACTGTGAATGAGATAGTCAGCCACTGAAGGGAATAAGCAGAGAATGACAACCTCTGACTTTCATATTAAAAGGGATAGTCTGGCCTATATGTGATGGTATAGGGTCCAAGTTACGGCTATTACCATAATCAGGGTGAGACACATGTTGACCTGGGCCAATGTGGTGGAGGCCAAGGTGAAGAAAAGTGGTCTGATTTTAAATTTATTTTACGGAAAATATTGGGATTTGCCAATGGATTGGAAATGGGCTATGTAACAAGACGACAAAGACAACCCTAGGTTTTTGGTCTTATTCATAAGCCAAATCTTCAACAGCAGTCCTTTCTTTAATGCTTCTTCTTCTACCTTAAAGGTAGAAGATGCCTCACCTTCTACCTTAAAGGCAAGCATGAATAAAAGGGCTATAAAGCCTAAACCTCTTGCAGTTGTTCTATTAAGAAGATGATGGACAGGGTACATCTACCGCGTAGAAACAAATCCAGTTTGTATTTAATTCATTTGAGAAATTGTTCATGAACAGTTACCCTTATACACATTCTGCATGTAATGCTGACAAGTTCAATTTCTGCTTGGGTTAATGGCTACATGAATGTCTTTTACACAAGTTAAGGTTGCTTGGAGGCAGGAATGATTTCTAATTTTCTTCCCTATGTTTTGCATTGCTAGATAGGTTTTTTTCAAACTTGCTGTTTAAGGTCTAGCCTTCCCTTCGTACTGGCGGGTAAATCTAATTAACATTAATGAGAGTTCTGTGCACATATTGACAGGATAATAGACCTTTCAGGATGGTTCCTCCCTTCTTGCACTACCACTCCCCCACTGCATACTGGCTGATTATTTCATTAGGCAGCAATATAAACCCAGGCAGGAGAACACACACTTTGTGGAAATTAAGTGGAAAAATCTACATTCATCCACACTTTCAGTTACATTAGGGTGAGGAGAGTTCGGGGGTTGGGGGGAAGGGTTACATCACAGCCACCAGAGAATCCAGTTCTCTTCGGAGAAAAGCTTTCATAAAGATAGTTTCCCCAGGCCGTTCAGTTATGTGCTTACCTACTGTTGTTTAGAAAAATTGACGGTGTTCATTACATCTCATTCTAATTTTCATTTTAAGCAAATCAGTAGAGATTGGAGGGGAATATCAATAAGATCAGGGTGGCTTCTTAGGCTTTGCACTTACAATGAACAGAGGGGCGAGATGGGTGACGAATCTGTGCAACAGCTACTGGAACTACACAGGCAGTCGTGTCAGCTCTAGAAATAAAGTCTGAGACTTGCTTTTTTAAGATAACCACTTACTAGCTGCCTACATCAGCTGATAAATGTGTCTAAGCATTTCTTTAGTCTTAAGGCTACAAGATATTGAATTCACTCTACACGTGTTTATCCTATTAAAATGTTCTGCATATGATTAATAGAGGCACTATGGTCTCTACTTTTTCCTCCCCTGTGAATCAAATTTGGCAAATGAAGAATCTCATATTCTCCTTATGAGTTAAGCATGTGTTGGAGCATTCTTAGAAGTTGGAATAAATGATTGCATGGTCGAAGGCAGATTAGTGGTACTGGTTATATTTTTCAAACTTCAGTTACCCAATAAAACTGTGCCTCCCTGAGCTGTTTGGTATTTTGAGAGTCAGTGCTCACTTTCCTTTAACAAGTCTGGCTCCAAAAAGAAGTTGCAAGTGTGAATTTATTTATTTTTTTTCTTTCCCAAACTTGAGAGGTTGTGAGTCTTGTGGGAAAAGTGTGATAGAGTAGAAATATTGAAAGCTGGCAGGTTTGTCTGAATCTAAACTTTTCGTCTTTTGGGTGGCATCAGTTAAATCCATCAGTTAAGAGAGCTTGACCCATTTAGCCATGCAACAGCTAAACCCTTAATCCTCACGGATTCATTTTACAGTTCAGATTTTGCCACTGATACTGTACTAATTCAGACTCAAAGGTCAACACGTTAGAGTGAAAAGGGCATTTTTTCTTCCCTTGAGAACTTTAGGAGCAGACTTTCCTAATAAAATGGGTGCAAACAGCTCTAAGATCTCCTTCTTTTCTGTTTTATTTATTGACTTCATATTGCTGTAATTTATAAATAACATTTTCCAAATATACATGGAGATGCTTAATATGTAAAGAAGGAAATCGTAATACAGCTCAGCCTTTTCATTGCTTTATCAACAATCTTTAAAAATATGAATGAGTTAATAAAAAAGTAAACGGCAGTAATGGAAACAGATTGTAGAAATACCAGCGCCCACATTGGTCTTTGAACCAAAAACACTCATGGAAAATACCTAGTTTGTGCATTACAACACTTGGCTAGTAAAACAAAAAAAGTTTGTTTTTTCTAGTGGAATACAGCTTTTCAATAAAAGACATATATTCAATTCTTTATTTTTTTTTAAGGTGGACAGACTATCACAAGTGTACAAGGATACTTCTCTATGTGTATACATCAATTTATTTTTCTATCTGAAAAAGAACACACACACACACATAACTGAATCACACTGCTGAACACTAGAAACTAACACAACATTGTAAATTAACTATACTTTAATAAAAAATTAAATTTATTGTTCTAAAAGTGTGGTCACATACACTGTCTCATGTAATTCCCACAATGTGTTCATATTTATTGCCTCTGTGTCTGACTTTACTAGGTGTAAACACCTAGTAAAAACATTGTGAAAATAAATGATCATCCTGCAGGTAGCACAGCTATGATTAAGCCCATTTCAGAGATGAAGAAATTGGAAGCTCAGAACCCCTGAATGAATCTACTCTCACAGGGAGTAAGTGATACGCACAGGATTTGAACTTGGTGTTTCTCTTGCCGACCACATTGCTGATTACACTTAACATACAATAAAGGAATTATGATTAGACTCAAATATTTACTTCCACGTAAATTAACACGTGGATAGTTAGACACATGAATCATCGGATGGATTTTATATGAGATTTCTTCTGACTCAATGATCCTTTTTAATACCCACTGTTTTCTCAGTGTCTTCTCAGAATAAATCATAAATGTATGTAACAAAAATTCCTTATAAAACATTATTCATTTAGAAGAGAGGTCCACTCATTCCTTTTTTCTTCTTGTATTTGTGTATGTTAAAAATTATCTCCCAACTATGTACAGGCCACTAAAACAAGGGCCTAAGGAAGATGTAAATTGGACATCGTCTTTGGCCTTGATTTCAACCCAGAGCCTGAGTTAAGAGTACACACTAATAATACCTATAGTATAAAGCGGAATGTGATATGTAATGAGAAAGGTGTGGATAAATCACTGTACTAATTCAGAGGCGTGTGGAACTAGTTTCAGATGCTCAGGTGTTGAAGGCATTCAAGACAGGTCATGAATGATGAGTCGATTTGATAAACAGAAATGTGGGAATAGTCATCTATCCTATTGCCAAAAGGTAAAAAGAAAGATAATTTTTGGTGAGGATGTACTTTTATATGGGAACTTTTATACACAGTTGATGTGAGTGTAAATTGATACAGTGTTTTGGAGAGAAATTTGGCAGTAGCCGATAAAAATTAAAATGCATATAACCTTTGGCTTAATTTATTTCTTGGAATATATTCTAGAGGTATACTCATATGTGTGTATGGGGGTGTTTACCACGTTGCCATTTGTCATGGTGAAAAATAAAAGTGACCTAATTTTCCCTCAATAGGTGACAGTCGAGCAAAGTTGAATTATTACAAAGAATGAATGTATACAATATGGAATTATCTTTAAAATAAATAGGAAAGAGCCCAAGTTACAGAACAATAGGGACCCATTTGTATATAGAAAATAAAAAGCTATTGCATATACAAAACAAAATGAAAATCTGTATATATAATCTAAACTGTGTAGGCATGTGTACGTGCATGTCTGAATGTATACATAGGTATTGGAAAAACATCTCAATGTTTATCAACTCAACTTATTACATTGGTTAGCTTTGAGAAAAGAACTTCTCTTTTGTATGTACTGAGATTTTTTTAAACAGACATTATGTATGTATTTTGTGGATAAATAAAAACATATAAAATTAAAAAATCAGTACTCTGTCAACATAAGAATGGAACTGTGCCTTCTTTCATCGACCTGGTTGATTTCACTCTGCCCCACTTCCCTGCTCCTATTTCCATATATAAGCAGTTCTGACTACGTTACCTGATTGTTGAAATTGTACAGGAAAAGTCTCAATAGGGAAATCTGAACTAAAATTGAAGATAGCAGAACCAGACTATGGACAGAGGACTTAGTTACATTTGTAGTGTAGGTTTTTATCCTTTAAATATTCCTATGCCAATTCACGGTGTTGATGTGGAAAGAAAAACCTTTTCAACCATTTCTATGTCCCCAAGTGCTCCAAGCTGCCATGTTGCTCTTCAGACAAAACCAGAAATCTTCCCTGTTTATTTACTGTTCTACATGCTGTTCTAAATTATTTTAATTCTCTTCTTCCAGTGATTCTCAGACAGTTTTGCCCATTTTTCTAGGAATATTTTCTGCATAGTGAGGTTAGCTCATTGGCCCTCTCATAACCCTTAACTTTAAACTGAGTTGCCTTCTCTACCTTAAACAACCTTCCAAAGAACTAAGTTGCTTATCTTTCACTCTTCAAACAAGTCATCCAATTTCCGTTGCTCAAAATTATTTCCTTCCAAAACTGGAAGTGAAATGGTAATTTCCCTTTAAGTTAATCACACTGAAGTTGTTATCACTGGGGGAAATACTGTGAAAATTCTCTTAACAGCAATATATTATGTCCAATCAATGACAGTGTCTTCCCTGAGATGCAAATATATTTCAGTCATCTAACAAATAAGTGGGTGGTTTATATAGAGGATTCCATGAGGTATTTTGCAATGAGACTTCTGTTTTGGATGGAAGAGGAAGGAAAGAAGCCCACTTTTGTATGTAGGCACTGGAAAGGGATGGCGGTGGACGGGAGGGCAGCTGTCCTGTACTGGGACCCAGGTTCTATCTGCAGACCCGTAGGCACATGGGCTGCTGGCATTAAGTCAAGTGACTGGTAATGTGAAGGTCACCCTGAGCCATGGGGGCACCAAGTGACACAGTGTGGTACAGAGGGGGGAGTCACGCATTGTCCCCACTTCAGAAAGAAACATGGCAGTCTAGTAACTCATTAACCATCAGCTTGGCGCTTCCTAGGGCAGAATTGATGAGCAACTTGATACCCCCTATGCCTAGAGACACATGGGGCACAGCCAGTGGACAGGACCTGGACAAAGTTCTGTGGGGTGGGGTTTATTGGTGAGCATAAGAGAGGCACAACTTGGGACTCTCAGAAACTTAAAGAGCATCTTATAGGAGGTTGAGGTTTCGTGTGATGAGAACGAGGAAAGAGCTATAATTTGAGTCATTATGGTTGTCATTATCCTATGCATAGCCACAGGCTGTGGGCCCTGGAGAAACTTGTTACACCAAATAACTGAATAATTGGGGTGATGGTTCTTGCAGAGTGCTAGCTGATCAGCCTATAATGAAGTTCCACCACAGCTAACTATCAATGATAAAGCCCTTACATATTCATTCAGTTGTTTCTACAGTCTGTGAAACAGCAGTTTTCAACATTTCACACCAGATCCTGGAAGGAAAAGAGTTAATGCAAGGAATCACCAGAATCTGTTTATCTGCCAAAGAAATAGATCATATAAATAGATTAAATTAAGAAAGGCTTGCAAATACCACTACTTTTCAAATATATATTGAATTTGAGCTGAAGTAGAAAATCACCTACCATAATTATGACTTCATAGTAAATTTCTGTCCCTAAGTGTTTTTACATACAGTTAATGCTAGAAGAATAATCTATGGAGTCAGGCAATTTCTGACAACTTTCTGGAAATCTCTGAATGAACCCAACCTTCTGGTCTAATCTTCGCTTGCAGCCTGGTTGGCTAAGGGCTGGAAATAACTGAAGAGTAGGGACAACCAGGACAAATTAAAAATAATTTTCCAGCTTTCTTGAGGTTTGATTGACAAATAAAATTGTAATATATTTAAGGTATACAACATGATGGTTTGATATACATATACATTGTGAAATGATTTTCACAATTAAAGTTAATTAACACATCCATCACCTCTTGTGTGTGTCGGAGAATGCTTAAAGATCTACTCTCAGCAAAACCCAAGTACACAATATAGATTACTAACTATAATCACCACGCTATACATTAGAGCCTCCGAACTTATAACTGAACGTTTGTACAGGACAGGTCTTTTAAAGTGGTTTCTAAGGCAAGGCAAACACAATGCCCATTTCTGGGTATCACTGAGAACACTGGCATTCGTCTTTAAACCCTCTATGCTTAAATACACAAGGCTTTACAATTTACTCCGGATCCAGGGACTACACAACTTTCAGTATGTAGAAGAGCCTGCACACCAAAAACCTTACGTTGCCCTACAAATTATATTTGTTGACGTCAAACAAAAATTTATCTAAGAGATGTTTTTCTCCCAAACTGTTTGAATGATAGTCCTTACAGACATAATCCATGCGACTCTTTGAACATACCAAGATTGCCTTCATAATTTCTAGAACATAAGCACCACTATCAACAGTATTAACCTATTTTCAAAAGTCTGGACGTAATGAATTTTTTTATTGTGATTAAATTTTGAAGTGCCTGGAACTAATTAAAATGTAAGCAACCATAATCGTAAATACCTTTATAATTGTGTATTTTATTTTGCATCAGAATGAGCCCATGAAAGTGACTTTCAGACTTAAAAATAGTTTTTTTTCCATTCTACTTGATTTCAAGAAACAAAACAGTCGAAATAGACTTTAAGATAGTTCCATGCAGTTTTGAATAATTTAATGATCATTATTTTTCCAAGTCTTTTATCCCCTGGAGTAGCGTTTTTCCTTTGAGCTCACTATCTAATTGCTATAAATGACAATATGAATTATGTGTAGACAACAATAAAAACATTCAATTATATGCTCTGATATTTGGCTGATACACATCTACATAGCTGTACTGGTGACTGAAATATAGTAAGTTTTGGGTATCAGTTGGTAAATCACCACCACCCTGGTCCCTCCCCCAGGATCCCAGACTTCCCCACAATCCAGAAATTAAGGGCTGTGTTACACACTAATGCTTGGCTCATTCAGGAGTCCTGAAGGACCTTATGTGCGCTACAGTCTGTTAAATTTATCACCACTGACTGCCTGAGTCCTATTTGGCGACTTCTAACTCCAAACAGATAGGAATTTTGGAGAAAAGCTAAGCAAACATTTTAGAAAGAAACTACAACAACACAGAGCTCAAAAGAAAGAATGGGAAATCCCTAGATAAAAGAAACAAAAAAGGACCAACACCAAAGTCCTCTGGGGAGTATCAAACACAGGTTGGCACCTAGGGACGAAGACGTGACTGTCCATTGAAGGAGACATCTACGTGGCCTGTGTCCTCACACAGCAAGGGGAAGGGCACCCAGGCCATGGCCTAACACAGGCCACTGGAAGGACTGCCCCTCTGTGAAAAAAGAGTCTGGAAAGATGTTGCCCACTCTCCAGGGAAGAGGCAAGGAAGTCTGTCGTCTTTCTGGTACTCTGCGGGAAAAGTCTCCTGTGAGAAAGTGTAACTCCGAGCCTCCTCAAAGTGCAGGAGTGGAGGTTTAAAATAGTTACCCAGGGTATGGGGATTGCAGTACTCATCTGAGACCTGTGAGGCCGCCAGAGCTTTCAGTGAAACAAAGGCAAAACCAAATCTGTAGAATCACTTCCACAAGGCAGGCACCAGGGATATCCGTACTCTGGATAACCTCACAACAACAACAAAAAACTTTAAAGGACCGAAGGCAATCATTCGCAGTGTGGTGGGAGTGAGCAGATATAAGGAGAAGAAGACTCACCATCTCAAGTAACTGGGAGAAAAGAACACCAAGAAAGAAACTAGAAAATAATTTTGGTTAAAATAACTAAAGTTATAGCAAATAATAGAAAGAACACACCAGAACACGAAAGAATGGGTGGATCTAAAACACCATATAAAACCTAAGTGAAAATTTCAGTCATTGAAATAAAAAGTAAATGAGTTTAATAGCAGATCAGGCAACAGGTAGAGAAAACTGTAATTTAAAAGATATATTTAAGGAAATTATTCAGAATGCAGCATAGAGAAATAAAAAAGTGATAAAAGATGAAAGAGAGCTTAATAGAGATAGAAACTTCCAATAAAAGTTCTGGAAGGAAAGAATAGAGAATGGGGACGAGGTGGTATTTGAGGGATAATGGTTACGGATATATTCTGGAATTTAAAGATAATGAGGTCTCAGATTACAGGTGTTAACAGTGACGTAGGGATATACATAATGCATCGTCTCACACATGCCTGGTGGGCATGTAAAGTTTATCAAATTCCTTTGAGAGATTATTCGCAATGTCTAAATTTCTGATTCTGCCTCATGTTCCCAATCATTGTAGTCTTTTGAATCTTGGGCAATGGTAACCGCATTTTTCTAGCTTTAGTCCAGTAACTATGAAGTCATACTTGATTTCTCTCTTTCTCAAACCCCATATCCAATCATGTGGAAATGTGGATGGGTCTGTTTTCAGAATACATCCAGAGTTTGACCACTTCCCAAAACCAACACTGCTACCTCCCCAGTTTTAAGACCCCATCAGCTCTTGCCTGGGTTATGCTAATGCCCTCCTCATACACAAACAGCTCAAGTGAATTTTTTATAATAACAGTGATATCACGTCCTCTGCACAAAAACTTCCAGTGGCTCCCCTTTCCCCTCGGACTGAACACAAAGATGTATGATGACCTACAAGGCAGTTATTTCTCTGATCTCCTCTCTGATACACCCTCACGTTCTCTGTTCCTGCCAAACTAGACTGGCCTTGGAGGCTGGCTACCACAGGGCCTTTGCACTCGCTTCTCTGAAATCCACACAGTTTACTCCTTCACCATCTTCAAGTCTTTGCACAAAAGTCACCTTTTTTATGAGGCTACCCTATATAAAATGGAAGCCTAGCCCCAGGTCCTGCCATGGTACCCCCAATTTCCTATAATTGGCCTTATTTTTCTATAGCACTTACCATTTTTTAAAATACTATATAGTTTATTTATTATGATTATTACTTATTATTTGTCCTCCCCTATCAGAATATATGCTGTACTGGACAGAAATTTTTTTGTTCAGGAAAGCAGGATTCAATATATAATAAACACTCAATAGATAATTGATTGAATTAATAATTCTAGAAAAGCTAACTAAGTGCTCATGGAGTGACCCAGTTGAGAGGACATCTGTATTTTCCCATATGTTTGAAAGAGTTCATTAAGAAAGCTAATTTAAATCTCATAAGTTAAAAAAAATTAATGAACAGATTATGGGTAAAAGGGGGACTGACACCATTTATTTTATGTTCTTATAAGGAACAGACCAAAGTCTACATTATAAAAAAACAAACAACCTGTATATTCAGGGACATTATGTTTTAACTGACTGTATTTCAAAATTATTATAATCATTATTATTTTATTGATGGCTTCTTTTCAAAATAGTGCAACAAAAATCTTTAAGAAATCTAAGCTAGAACATAAAGAACATCTGCATAAGATGTAGCGCTCTGCTTAAATTCCTACGATAATCTATGCTTAGCCACCTGGTCAATTGCTTGCTATTTTGAAAGTTTTTATTATTGAGGTCAAGGCAAAATGAAGGAATATTTACCATAAAACTTAGAGCATTGAGATGACATAATGGTTGTTGAAGAACACTAGATTAATAAATTAATAAAATAAAACCAAGACCCTCCAAGATTCACCATGGAGGAAGCAGCAGGTACCTCTCTGCCTTCCGGTTCTCTAATTAAGCTGAGCTTGCTATTCACACCAGACCCAGCCCGTATATATCTGGCCCAAGAATAGACACTAGCCCCCTCCTCTCAGCTCAGGTGAGATGGCTGGAGCTCTTATATGCTAACGGAAGACAAGGAAGAAATAAACAGAACACGTAACAAGTACAAAGCGATTTTGCTTTTAGAGTGTTAGTTTCCAATCTTTCCATTTTTACTCTCTCCTTGGCTTATAGGCAGCCCTGACTATACTCAGGGCTGAAAGATTACTCTGGGGTTCTTACTTACATCTTCCTGGCTTGTTCTCCTTGGAGGATATCACTCCAAAACCTCCAAGAGCTTTTCCTAGAATCCTGCTACCTTTGTGGTGAACAGACCTGCTTCAGGCCTATTCTAGAGCACACTCAAGTGGCTGATACCAGAAATGAGCTCCCTGGACCCCCATCCAGAGAGACATGACTTCACTCCTGAAGGACTAGGAATGTAACCATATCTTAGTATAATAAAACACCATAAAGTTCATAAAGCAATAATAATAAGAAGAGGGTTTTTCTTTCATGGGCAGAAACACAGATTTTTTTCTTTTTTTTTGTATTTTAAGTGTGTAAATGCATAAGATTGTTAATATAATTATTACTGTTATCTTCATTTGTTCCACGCCATCTCTCTTTCTGATGCCATCTATTAATCCCTAGAAAATGGAGTTGTCTGTAGAGCTTATTCCAAAAATGCAGGCTGAGGCAGAAGAAATTTTGTTCTTTAGCACTAACATACAATTTTCAGCAAAAAACTAGGACAATGTACCATTTATGCTTTCTATTGCAGTAGGACTTTGAGCATTTTCCAACAGCCCTTTCACAAAATTGATAGATTATTCTTCCTATTAAAAGAGTCTTTTATTCTGAGTGCCAGACCTGGTTCTTAGAGTTGAAATATTGCTTTAGCTTTTTGGTTTTTTTTGGTTACCACACTGGCATTTCACTGCTGAATAAAATCACAAATTGTGTACCTGATTCTCCAGGGCACAGAAAAGTCTCAAAGGGCTTGAAGTGGGAGTGAAGGGGATATGTTTGTTTCTTATTCCCAAACAGACCTGATGAGAATCCCATGAACCCATGAAGATTTTTATCAGGTTGTACATTGCATAGAGAAAGATCATTACATAGGGGAACATGAGTTCTAGGCTTGCACTGGCTACAAAGAGGCCCTGTCACTTTAGCAATGGACAAGGGAAAGTGAACATGTAAAAATAGTTACCATTTATCAAGTGTTTATAAGTATTTTATGTACAATGGTTCTAACCTGCAAAGTAGGAATTATTATCCCTTTTAAAAAATGAGGACACTGAAAGAAGATCCAGAGTTTAATTAATGTGCCCAGCTAAAGAGATGTGGTTAGAATTAGAGTCCAGATTTTTCTGGTTCCAAAGGTTATGATTTTCCAGTGTAGCAGAGTATACTCCCAATGACTTTAATTTTCTACATCTTTGTTTCCCTATCTATATAATAAAGGCATTAGGTAACATGACCTCTAAGGCTCCTTCTAGCTATAAAATGTTAGGAAGTCTAGAATACAAGCATAGCCTCATGTAGCAGCAAACAATGAAAGCTAGCTGAGTTCCACATCAGGAGTCACTCAGATTCTCTTATTTACACAACCAGAGCCAAAGTATGGTAGGAACTGCAAGTTAGTAAGGCGAGACTGTGTTGTATGTGGCCCAGATGCTGTCCTTGGCGGCTGTACAACACAGGGAGGGCCTGCGGGAGACCTGGATGGAACACAGAGGAGGTAACTCAGAGGCACCCTTCATGCTCACCTGAGGACCACGTCTTAAGTGGGGTCATGGTCTTTTCACTGGGATGGAGGCAGTTTGAAGAGGCTCCTCTATATTTCCAGTCTGGGAGAAAGGTGACTGGGATGACTGAAAAGTCAGGCTCAAGACTGAAGGTCACATTTACATTGATCCAAGTTCTCATCCTTTTCCTTCAAGATTGCTTAAAGGTCTTAAGAACTAAACATATAATAAGGAATCCAAGAAAGTTCTCTGCTCATGTAGTAGAGTCAGGATACAAGAGATATAACTCCAGAGCCAAAGAAAAAGGTCCAGAAGGATGGAGTTGGCAAAAAGGACTTCACACAATAATGATCACTTCTGCCCTTATGCTCTTTATTCCTCTTTCAGTCGTTTCCACATCCAATCCACACATCCCTTTCACCACTTTTCTAATACATTTGTAGAACTTTTCCACTCCGATCTCCACTGTTCCTACCCTGGTCTAAGTCACCATCATCCTGAATGTCCTGCTTCTATGCTTCCCAACCTAGGAACCATCTTCCTGCAGAGAGCAAAGTAACTTTTAAGATATAAATTGGGTCTTGAGATTGGTTCAAGATGGCCGAGTAGAAGGACATGTGTTCACTCCCTCTAGCGAGAGCACCGGAATCACAACTAACTGCTGAACAATTGTCGACAGGAAGACACTGGAACACACCAAAAAAGATACCCCACATCCAAAGACAAAGGAGAAGCCACAATGAGATGGTAGGAGGGGCACAAATGCAATAAAATCAAATCCCATAACCGCTAGGTGCGTGACTCATAAACTGGAGAACATTATACCACAGAAGTCCACCCACTGGAGTGAAGGTTCTGAGCCCCACGTCAGGCTTCCCAACCTGGGGGTCCAGCAACGGGAGGAGGAATTGCCAGAGAATCAGACTTTGAAGGCTAGCGGGACTTGATTGCAGGACTTCAACAGGACTGGGGGAAACAGAGACTCCACTCTTGGAGGGCACACACAAAGTAGTGTGCACATCGGGACCCAGGGGAAGGAGCAGTGAACCCAGGGGAGACTGAACCAGACCTACCTGCTAGTGTTGGAGGGTCTCCTGTGGGGTGGAGGGGCGGCTGTGGCTCACCGTGTGGGCGGGGACACTGGCAGCAGAAGTTCTGGGAAGTACTCCTTGGAGTGAGCCCTCCCAGAGTCTGCCATTAGCCCCACCAAAGGGCCTGCAGGATCCAGTGTTGGGTTGCCTCAGACCAAACAACCGACAGGGAGGGAACCGAGTCCCACCCATCAGCAGACAAGTGGATTAAAGTTTTACTGAGCACTGCCCACCAGAGCAACACCCAGCTCTACCCACCACCAGTCCCTCCCATCAGGAAGCTTGCACAAGCCTCTTAGAGAGTCACATCCACCAGAGGGCAGACAGCAGAAGCAAGAAGAACTACAATCCTGCAGCCTGTGGAACAAAAAACACATCCACAGAAAGACAGACAAAATGAAAAAGCAGAGGACTATGTACCAGACGAAGGAAAAAGATAAAACCACAGAAAAACAACTAAATGAAGTGGAGATAGGCAACCTTCCGGAAAAAGAATTCAGAATAGTGATAGTGGAAGATGATCCAGGACCCCAGAAAAAGAATGGAGGCAAAGATCGAGAAGATGCAAGAAATGTCTAACAAAGACCTAGAAGAATTAAAGAACAAACAAACAGAGATGAACAATACAATAACTGAAATGAAAAACACACTAGAAGGAATCAATAGCAGAAGAACTGAGGCAGAAGAACGGATAAGTGACCTGGAAGACAGAATGGTGGAATTCACTGCTGCGGAACAGAATAAAGAAAAAGAATGAAAAGAAATGAAGACAGCCTAAGAGATATCTGGGACAACATTAAACACACCAACTTTCGCATTATAAAGGTCCCAGAAGGAGAAGAGAGAGAGAAAGGACCCAAGAAAATACTTGAAGTGATTACAGTCGAAAACTTCCCTAACATGGGAAGGGAAATAGCTACTCGAGTCCAGGAAGCACAGAGAGTCCCAGGCAGGATAAACCCAAGGAGAAACACACGGAGACACTTCGTAATCAAATTGACAATAATTAAAGACAAAGAAAAATTATTAAAAGCAACAAGGGAAAAATCACAAATAACATACAAGGGAACTCCCATAAGGTTAACAGCTGATTTCTCAGCAGAAACTCTACAAGCCAGAAGGGAGCGGCACGATATATTTAAAGTGATGGAAGGGGAGAACCTACAACCAAGATTACTCTACCTGGCAAGGATCTCATTCAGATTCGACGGAGAAATCAAAAGCTTTACAGACAAGCAAAAACTAAGAGGATTCAGCACCACCAAACCAGCTCTAAACAAATGCTAAAGAAACTTCTCTAAGTGGGAAACACAAGGGAAGAAAAGGACCTACAAAAACAAATCCAAAACAGCTAAGAAAATGGTAATAGGAACATACATATCGATAATTACCTTAAATGTGAATGGATTAAATACTCCAACCAAAAGACACAGGCTCACTGAATGGATACAGAAGCATGACCCATATATACGCTGTCGACAAGAAACCCACTTCAGACCTAGGGACACATACAGACTGAAAGTGAGGGGATGGAAAAAGATATTACATGCAAATGAAAATCAAAAGAAAGCTGGAGTAGCAATCCTCATATCAGATAAAATAGATTGTAAAATAAAGAATGTTACAAGAGACAAGGAAGGACCCTACATAATGATCAAGGGATCAATCCAAGAAGAAGATATAACAACTCTAAATATATATGCACCCAACACAGGATCACCTCAATACCTAAGGCAATTGCTAACAGCTATAAAAGAGGAAATTGACAGTAACACAATAAGAGTGGGGGACTTTAACGCCTCACTTACACCAGTGGACAGATCATTCAGACAGAAAATTAATATGGAAAAACAAGCTTTAAATGACATAACAGACCAGATAGATTTAATTGATATTTATAGGACATTCCATCTGAAAACAGCAGATTAGATTTTCTTCTCAAGTGCACATGGAACATTCTCCAGGACAGATCACATCTTGGGTCAC
The DNA here is from genome assembly GCF_965194825.1 of Balaenoptera physalus. Classification (NCBI taxonomy): domain Eukaryota; kingdom Metazoa; phylum Chordata; class Mammalia; order Artiodactyla; family Balaenopteridae; genus Balaenoptera; species Balaenoptera physalus. The sequence continues at coordinate 44,126,291 of NC_138902.1, read as the reverse complement.
AAATCAGGCCCTGGTAAATTTAAGAAACCTGAAACCATATCAAGCATCTTTTCCAACTACAACGTTATGAGATTAGATATCAATTACAGAGAAAAAAACACAAAAAACACAAACACATGGAGGCTAAACAATACATTACTAAATAATCAAGAGATCACTGAAGAAATAAAAGAGGAAATCAAAAAATAACTAGAGAAAAGTGACAACAAAAACACGATGATCCAAAACCTATGGGATACAGCAGAAGTAGTTCTAAAGGCGAAGTTTATAGCAATACAATCCTCCCTCAAGAAACAAGAAACATCTCAAATAAACAATCTAACCTTACACCTAAAGGGACTAGAGAAACAAGAACAAAAAAAACCCCAAATTAGTAGAAGGAAAGAAATCATAAAGATCAGAGCAGAAATAAATGAAATAGAAACAAAGAAAACAATAGCAGAGATCAATCAAACTAAAAGCTGGTTCTTTGAGAAGATAAACAAAATTGATAAACCTTTAGCCAGATTCATCCAGAAAAAAAGAGAGAGGACCAAATTGTAAAATTAGAAATGAAAAAGGAGAAATCACAGCTTACAGCGCAGAAATACAAAGGACTGTAAGAGACTACTACAAACAACTACATGCCAGTAAAATGGACAACCACAAAGAAATGGACAAATTCTTAGAAAGATATAACCTTCCACGACTGAACCAGGAAGAAACAGAAAACATGAACAGACCGATCACAAGTAAAGAAATAGAAAATGTGATTAAAAATTTTCCAGTTGGGCTTCCCTGGTGGCGCAGTGGTTGAGAATCTGCCTGCCAATGCAGGGGTCATGGGTTCGAGCCCTGGTCTGGGAAGATCCCACATGCCGCGGAGCGACTGGGCCCATGAGCCACAACTACTGAGCCTGCGTGTCTGGAGCCTGTGCTCCACAACAAGAGAGGCCACGATAGTGAGAGGCCCGCGCACCACGATGAAGAGTGGCCTCCGCTTGCCACAACTAGAGAAAGCCCTCGCACAGAAATGAAGACCCAACACAACCATAAATTAAAAAAAAAAAAAAAAATTTCCAGCAAACAGAAGTCCAGGACCAGATGGCTTCACAGGTGAATTCTATCAAACATATAGAGAAGAGCCAACACCTATCCTTCTCAAACTCTTCCAAAAAATTGCAGAGGAAGGAATATTCCCAAACTCATTCTACAAGGCCACCATCACCCTGATACCAAAACCAGACAGAGTTACTACAAAGAAGAAAATTACAGACCAATATCACTGACAAATATAGATGCAAAAATCCTCAACAAAATACTAGCAAACAGAATCAAACAACACATTAAAAGGATCATACATCATGATCAAGTGGGATTTATCCCAGGGATGCAAGGATTCTTCAGTATACGAAAATCAATCAATGTGATACACCATATTAACAAATTGAAGAATAAAAACCATATGATCATCTCAACAGATGCAGAAAAAGCTTTTGACAAAATTCAACACCCATTTATGATAAAAACGCTCCAGAAAGCGGGAATAGAGGGAAACTACCTCAACATAATAAAGGCCATATACGACAAACCCACAGCAAACATCATTCTCAATGGTGAAAAACTGAAAGCATTTCCTCTAAGATCAGGAACAAGACAAGGATGTCCACTCTTGCCACTATTATTCAACATAGTGTTGGAAGTCCTACCCATGGCAATCAGAGAAGAAAAAGAATAAAAGGAATCCAAATCAGAAAAGAAGAAGAAAACTGTCACTGTTTGCAGACGACATGATATTATACATAGAGAATCCTAAAGATGCCACCAGAAAACTACTAGAGCTAATCAATGAAATTGGTAAAGTTGCAGGATACAAAATTAATGCACAGAAGTCTCTTGCATTCCTATACCCTAACAATGAAAGATCAGAATGAGAAATTAAGGAAACAATCCCATTCACCGCTGCAACAAAAAGAATAAAATTCCTAGGAATAAACCTACCTAAGGAGGTAAAAGATCTGTATTCAGAAAACTATAAGACACTGATGAAAGAAATCAAAGATGACACAAACAGATGGAGAGATATACCATGTTCTTGGAGTGGAAGAATCAATATTGTGAAAATGACTATACTACCCAAAGCAATCTACAGATTCAATGCAATCCCTATCAAATTACCAATGGCATCTTCTACAGAACTAGAACAAAAAAATCTTAAAATTTTTATGAGACACAAAAGACCCCAAATAGCCAAAGCAATCTTGATGGAAAAAAGCAGAGGTGGAGGAATCAGACTCCCTGACTTCAGACTATACTACAAAGCTACAATCATCAAGACAATATGGTACTGGCACAAAAACCAAAATATAGATCAATGGAACAGGATAGAAAGCCCAGAGATAAAGCCATGCACCTATGGTCAACTAATCTATGACAAAGGAGGCAAGGATATACAATGGAGAAAAGACAGTCTCTTTAATAAGTGGTGCTGGGAAAACTGGACAGCTACATGTGAAAGAATGAAATGAGAACACTCCCTAACACCATACACAAAAATAAACTCAAAATGGATTCGAGACCTAAATGTAAGACCAGACACTATAAAACTCTTAGAGGAAAACATAGGAAGAACACTCTTTGACATAAATCACAGCAGGATCTTTTTCAACCCACCTCCTAGAGTAATGGAAGTAAAAACAAAAATAAACTAATGGGACCTAAGGAAACTTAAAAGCTTTCGCACAGCAAAGGAAACTATAAACAAGACGAAAAGACAACCCTCAGAATGGGACAAAATATTCGTAAACAAATCAACGGACAAAGGATTAATCTCCAAAGTATATAAACAGTTCATGCAGCTCAATATTAAAAAAACAAACAACCCAATCAAAAAATGGGCAGAAGACCTAAATAGACATTTCTCCAAAGAAGATATAGAAATGGCTAAGAGGCACATGAAAAACTGCTCAACATCACTAATTATTAGAGAAATGCAAATCAAAACTACAATGAGGCATCACCTCACACCAGTTAGAATGGGCATCATCAGAAAATCTATAAACAACAAATGCTGGAGAAGGTGTGGAGAAAAGGGAACCTTCATGCACTGTTGGTGGGAATGTAAATTGATAGTCACTATGGAAAACAGTATGGAGGTTCCTTAAAAAACTAAAACTAGAACTACCTACGACCCAGCAATCCCACTACTGGGCATATACCCAGAGAAAACCATAATTCAAAAAGAAACATGCACCCCATTGTTCATTGCAGCACTATTTTCAATAGCCAGGTCATGGAAGCAACCTAAATGCCCATCGACAGACGAATGGATAAAGAAGATGTGGCACATATATACAATGGAATATTACTCAGCCATAAAAAGGAACGAAATTGGGTCATTTGTAGAGACGTGGATGGACCTAGAGACTGTCATACAGAGTGAAGTAAGTCAGAAAGAGAAAAACAAATGTCGCATATTAACGCATATATGTGGAATGTAGAAAAATGGTACAGATGAACTGGTTTGCAAGACAGAAACAGAAACACAGATGTAGAGAACAGACGTATGGACACCAAAGGGGGAAAGCGGGGTGGTGGTGGTGGTATGATGAATTGGGAGATTGGGATTGACATGTATACACTAATATGTATAAAATAGATAATAAAAACCTGCTGTGTAAAAAAAATAAATAAAAAAAAAAAAAGATATAAATTGGGTCCTGCCATGCCCGTGTTTAAAGGCCATGAGTGGTTTCCCAACGCACCTAGAATGAAAAGCACACGCTTTCTCTTGGCTTATGAGGCCCCCCATGGTGTGGAAAGTCCACCTGGGTGATGTCATCTCAGGCCCCTTCAGCTTTCCCGCTTCATTGCCCTTTCTTTCTGTTCGCTGGATAGTTAGACCGTCAGAGTTCTTTCCACCACCAGAGCTCTGCACAGCCTGGCCCCTGCTTCGAACCTCTCGTGTCTGCTTTCCCATGGCTGCCTCCTGACCCTACAGATCTCAGCTTAACTGGCACCTTTTTGGAAAGGTATGTTCTGGCCACCCCATTTAATTAGATGCCATTTCCCCCGCATGCTACCTTTTTATAACAACTGCTTGCTCTCTTCAAGGTACTAATTGCAAATTGTTTTATTATTTATGAGCTCTGTGAGGGCAGGAACAATTTTTTTTTTCTCTTTTACCTTTGTACCTGAAGCCTGGTATGGTCCCCAGTAATGATACTGGCTTGTCAACCTTCCCTTCTGCCAGGCTCACCCTGGGCTTTCCTTGGGTCTTGGTTTAAAATCACTTTCTCAGGGAGCTCTTCTGTGAGCCCCAGCCTAAGTCAGATCCCTTGTTCTTTGTTTCCACAATCCCCTGGACAATCTCTGCTGTAACACCATCACACCTCACCACCATGACTGCTTGAGCTTGGCCGCCTTGCTATTCTCTAAGACTGTTACTGGTTGTTACAGCCACTGTCTTGTTCACCCCCAGATCACTGGCATCAACATCATGCATGACACATAGTAAGAAAGCAGGAAGTGATTAACAGAAAGCAATGGTCACTGAGAGAGAATGTGAGGGTGGGCAAAAGAGAGAACGCATTCACAATTTTTACAGAGCAATTAACTAACTGACTAATGAACGAACTAATTCACATATCACCTGTTGATGGTCACATCAGGGTCACATCCTGATACTTAGTCGTGCACTATATAGCACCCCGCATGAGTAACATTCACTTAGTCATGCAAAAATATCCATTTATACATATTTATTGAGTATCTACCATGTGCCAGGCCTGAGTTACATGCTGAGGACATGAACAAGGATGTGATATAACAGAGGAGAAGACACAGGTTTATGAATGTTTACGCTAGGAGGCAAATAGGGTAAGTGGCATATGAATGGTATAAAACAAATGTATTTAGAACCCAGAGATGGGCAGAGCTGGGAAGGGACTGTCCTGAAAATGGCATTTGCCTCAGTCTTGAAGGATGGGGAAGAAAATGTAAAGGTACCTGGGCAGAGAAGGGAAAACTTGAGCTGAGCAGTGAGGACCGGCTGAGTTGCAGGAGTCTGGCAGCCCCCTGGGAGATAAGAGTGGAGGGGAAGGTGGTTGCCCCAGAAGCTGGGGTACCCGACACAGAGGCGAGGTGAGCATGTGGCATTGTATTCAATGGGGAGGAATCTTTTAGCAGGTTTGAGGTTGAGAGGTGGCCTGATTGTGGGTGCTTTAGGAGACAAATACAGGAAAGGAGCCCTGAAGCTGGGTGGGGAGAGAGACTGCATTGCAATTGAGAGGCTTAATATTTAGGCATGAAGTCTCAAGGGCAAGCTCTAGAAAGAAGCAACCGAAATGGAAGAGAAAGAAAGAATAAGAGAGACTGCGCAAAGGAAGAACTGGCAGACTATGGTGGCTTATAGCTCTTGGGACAGAGCTCAGAGCTAGAGGGAGTGATAAAATGAATACGACACGAATACCTAACGCGTATACGGCAGCATGCTTTATGTGCTTTCCTTTATTTGACCCTCATGCTAACTTTACAAGGTAGGCAGTTATTATCCCCACTTTTACTGAGAGGGAAGTTGAAGTACAAAAAGATCTCATGACTTGCCCACAATCACGCCGCTTTCTTTTTTGTTTTTTAATTTTTATTTATTTATTTATTTATTGGCCACGTCGCGCAGCATGCGGGATCTTAGTTCCCCGACCAGGGATGGAACCCGTGCCCCCTGCGGTGGAAGCTCGGAGTCTGAACCACTGGACCACCAGGAAAGTCCTCATGCTGCTTTCTAATTAAACATTTGCTAGTGAGAAAGTGTGGTATAAAATGTTGTTTCATTTTTTTACTTATAGACCATGGAGGGAAGTCATAATATTTCTGTCACTACTTCCTTATTTATAAAATGACACTAATAATTTCACAAATTTCTGGGAATTAAAAACAATTATAAATGTTTGTAATTTCATAGAGATAAAAGTGTTATTAATAAATCGTTTTTTGATTTAGACTTTATTTTGCATATCTTGAGAATCCCAATAAAACAAATAGGAAATGAAATGTCAGTAAAATGACTGAGAGTCTCTTAATTCCCTGAGTAAAACTCCTCTGTAATTCAGAAGTTTTCCCAAAGATGAGGGAAGACCTTTCACAGATTTCAGAGAAAGGAAGCATTATCCAACCAAGTCTTTTCTGGTTAATCAAAATGCAGAGTATAAGCAAATTAAATTGATTTAAACTAGCATGACATCAACCTAAAACAAATGGGTTTTAACATTTAAGAAAAATCAACCTATTACTTCTGATGTTTATCTTCCTTCTTAGTGAATTTTTCTTTTTCTAAAGAAGACAGAAATCTTTTTTCTTTACCATCTTAGTAAAATAAACATGAATTAAAATGTAAAATTTAGTCCCGTCTGTTCTGACCCTTGAACGTTAAGATCTTCATAATTTTTGAAAATAAAAATCCCACTAACTTGATACCACTAGAGACTACCTTTCTCCTGTACCTTTAGAGTTGAAACAAAAAAGAAAGATAAAGGAAGAATTTGCTTTATGCAACTTCTTTCTGATACATCCGTTTAAAATTTGAAGTTATGCTACAAATCATTTTTTAAAACCTTGGTCCATCTTTTACATACTGTATTTTGTAGTGGACAAGTCATTTATTTTCTCGTTCAAGTGCCATCCATAACAATAATTTAAAACCAGCTAATAAACATCATGGCTTGTTAGAACTGCTACCAATTAAATCTTAAGTGTCTTGTACATACAAATATAAACAGAATATAATTAGAGCTATTTAAAGAACCCATTTTTAACTTAGATTAACCGTACTTTCCATTTGCTGAGGATAAACACTTGTAAATGAAACCCATTGCTGAGCAAGAAGCAATTACTTCAGTTTAAAATATTAATATGCACCACCTTTTAAAAAGCCATGGAAAATCATTTACGGACTGCACTCTACAGACTCAAGTCATACCCAAAAGGAAGAATGGGGTAACACCCTGCATCCTGATCGAGAAGCAATCAACTGAGGTATGGCATGTCCTTACCTTTATGAGCCCATTAAACTCTTTGCTTCAATTAGCGTAGATTTCCGACATAATATTCCTTTATATGTTCAAGTGTGATTTAGAAACCACACATACACACACTCAGAAAGAAAGGGGAATTTTACTGTTGAAAAATCAACAACCTCTTTTTAGGAAAAGTTGAGACCCATTTTATAATCTAAACTAATAACTGATCTGAGCATATTGAATATAGACAGTCTGTCCACACGTCATAATTGCACATTTCTTGCCTAAAGAATACACAAAAAATATATTGAGTCAACTGAATGCAACTAGCTAATCAATTCCACAGTATTTTTTTGGTGACATCAGTAGGCTGACTAAAAAGCTTGGTTTGGGCTAGAATTACACTGCCTGGTTAAATGCATGCTTTTTTAGTTGCTGCTATGAGTTAACCACAGGTCAAATCCAGTTACAATGAACACCATTATCACAAAATGCTTCCAAGCTGGTCCTGAAAGTCCTCAGAATGGGCCTTTGTTGATTTCATCACAATGATACCACTAACGTAAGAGCCCAGACAGACCTATTAACCCTTGGGTGTATGAAGTGGCCACAGTCTTTGGGATCTTTGGTTAGGTCCCTGAATATAAAATGATGGGTGGGGATGTGGGTATTTTCAATATCAGAAGACAAAATCCAGAGACTAGACTTGTCCCATTAGCAGTTCATGTCTGCCTATGGCTGTGAGTATAAGTAGAGTAGTATTTTAAAAGGGGGCCCATTTTATTCATGACAACCAAGTTGCAATACAGATGAATTTAGCCTATGACTGGCAGTTATGGGGATATGGCTTGAACTGTAAGTGAAATTTATGATTATAGGACTTTATCTTTTGATTCAATTTACAAAGTTATATCAATTATTTTTATTCTGAATTATGGAAGGCTTCATTTCATTAAAGGTAAGGAAGTGCAATAGATTCGAGGGCTGGGATAAAAAAAAAATCTTAGCAGGGTGATTTTATGGTTGGCCTTAGGCAAAATTACCCAGCAAGGGACGTTTGTCTTTGATGACAGTCCCAATTCTTTTCAATGATCTTCTATTCTATCCTGGTCCACAGAAGCTTCCCAGGGCCCTTTGGGTTCCTGGATATATATAGCCCCCTCCCAACACCCCCATACATACTCCTTTTATGTTACTTTGCCTAGGCTTCTGTCCTGAACAGAATTCACTACTATTACCATTCTCTTCTTTTTCTGATTTAGTATTTTCTTTGTCCCTTTTACCTCTTCTGCCTGATACTATCTCATTTTAAAAAATGAATTCCTATGAATTCAATAATAAGGACCAGGGCTTCCCTGGTGGCGCAGTGGTTGAGAGTCTGCCTGCCAATGCGGGGGACACGGGTTCGAGCCCTGGTCTGGGAGGATCCCGCATGCCGTAGCGTAGCGGCTGGGCCCGTGAGCCACAACTACTGAGCCTGCGCGTCTGGAGCCTGTGCTCCGCAGCAAGAGAGGCCACGACAGTGAGAGGCCCGCGCACCGCGATGAAGAGTGGCCCCCGCTCGCCGCAACTGGAGAAAGCCCTCGCACAGAAACGAAGACCCAACACAGCCAAAAATAAATAAATAAATAAATAAAAATTAAAAAAAAAAAAAATAATAAGGACCAAACATTAATGCTTCATCCACGCTACATAGTATATGTTCATTTACAGAAGCTTTCTGGATAAATGCCTCACCCAAAGTACTGTCTCTAAAGGTAGAAATTTCAGGTTCATTTAGAGGAGACCTTGAAGTTTGAAGACCTTTCAAAACACTCTGTATAGGTGGCTGCACGTTCCATGGAACATTTGAAGCCAGTCACGTGTCTTTCATTAGCCATCTTGAAGACGAAGAGCCAGGTCATGTGACTTTGGCTTATGGTTACGTCATACCAAAACAAGGCTTTTAAAAAGCTTTCAACAAAAATTCAAAACGGTGATTTTCCTAACCAGCCACACTATCTATCCCAAATCCTAGAAACACAAAAGATTCGACTGGATTTTTTCACTCTTCAGCTTACTGAGTCTAATAACTTGAAAGCTGTAACAAGAGAAAAGCTCACTTAGGAAGATAACGATAGGCGTGTCTCCTGTCGACCTCTCCAGTGTGCCAGCCACCCTAACCCACAAGTAGATGGTAAATGTGTCGCTTTGCTAAATACAGTGTGACCCAGAGTGCTACTAAGATTAATTTGAAACACAGACTTATTACTCTTAGCACCTCAAGGAGTGACTAAGTCATGCTCCATACCTTTATAAAATTTTATAACTCATCAACTAAATAGTTTGAATTAGTTGACTTTATTGTTTGGTAAATGCTTGATAGTCAATAGATTTAACACACTGTTAATTATCCTATTCTCCTTAAAATAGTATTTTCATTTTTATAACCAAGAATATTTAGAGGCTAATTAGAAATCCGGTAATGTGAATTGTAAATTATGTGTAATTACAATAAAACTACTGAAGAATAACACACATTACTTATAAATTGTAACACTGTGATAAATTAAAGCAATTACAGGTAAACCAATAATGTTCTTTAATTAAGTAGTTATGAATGAGAATTTGTGCTTTGCACTTACAATAACCTATACGGTTGGGGATTGCATTTATAGCTTGTGCAGAAATCGATTGCACTCTGCTATGATACTCTGCTAAGAATAACTTCTAAGTTCATTACTGTCATTATGCCATTATCATGTAAAAACACCCAAGATTGTTAAATGTAAAGTGTGCTGACAACCAATCAACCAAGCTTCTTAATATAATTATAATTATGTCACTATCTCCTCTTATGCCTTTATGAAGCTGAAAAAGAGTTCATACTTCCACAAGTCTTCAATATTGGTTGCAAAGGAATAGAAGATGCTTTGTCACAAGTTTATTGAAAATACTATTGTATTTGACATTAATAAGACTATTCATCCTCATAATTATCTTACTGCAGCCTGCCATTTATAAGATTATAACAATAGTTTCTGTATTGCTACATCTGTTTATTGCATTATACATTGTTATAATGTTGAGGTAACTCTTTGACTTATCCAGGTTACAATCAATGTCACAAGATGGATATAGGAGAGACCAAAAGACCATCTTCCTGCCCTTAATTCAAATCATGTGTATATGTGTGGGTGTGTGCAAACAGGCCTCTGGAGTAGAAAGAGAAGTAGCGAAAGTTGGTGAGATGGGAAAGAACTGGAAGGTTCAGATGACAAGAACTTGCTGACCTGAACTTAAAATATCTTGAAGCTTATTGTAAAGATGAATATTTAAAGGTGAGTACTAAACAAACAAGTAAGAGGATTCTGACTTATCCAGGTATATACATGTTATTAATTTGTCTTGAGGCATTAACAATTAAAGTCCTCCAAAAATTAAGGAATGCCTAGTCTAGTTACATAAGAACATTTCAAGTATAGGAACGTGAGTACCCTAGAACAGTATATCCCAGCAGGGAAAGCTATGTACGTGGTAGAGGTTACACATACCAGTGATGATTAGGGGGTCAGAGATCTTATCCTACTTGTGAACTAATAAGTTAGCCTTATTCCATGTTCATTTTCATGGAAGCTGGGGAAGTAACAAGGCTTCTAGGTCAGAGACAAAAGACTCTGTTACTCAAAGCACGACGAGCAGCCTGAGCATGACCGTGTCTGTGTCGGGTTTCCCGCATCCCCGTATGAGGGTGACACAGAAGGGCCCAGATGGCGGCTATACACACGGTGGGTGCACATCCCAGCTGAGGAACACTGAACTTGAGGGGCCCATTGTTTTTATAGCAAGCAGTAAGCAAACCTGCTCTCTGTTTCAGAGGCAGCCATTACATCACCTCTCAAGGTTGCTTTCTGTCAACATGACCCTGAGGAATGGCCCCAGGAAGAGCAGTCAAGGCTCTGCATTCTTGACAAACTTAGCAAGACACGGAGGAGCCCAAGAGACCTTCGGAGGATTGTCTTCCCTGACACTGAGTACCAACATCTTCAGGAGTTTGACGTACAACGAGGTAGAAAGACAACCTTCGTCCACTGGCTTCAAGTTCAAAACTCTGTTTCCATGACCATGCTTACCTGCATGTGTTTAGTTAAATATTATTCAAAATGACATAAAAATGTCTTCTGCAGACAGCTACCTTTTGATGTCCCGATTCTCTGTACTGCTCTTCAAATGATCTGTTTCTAGTCTGTCACTTCCACTGAACTATCGACTCATGTCATTTCCCTTCCTGTGTTCAGTTCAGCTCTCCTTATTCATTTAACTTTAGAATCCTACTCTTACTGAAATGGTAGTTTAATCTGTTTCTTCACATCTTGATTTACTTGGTATAGGTATACTGTATTGTAGAGGGATTGTAGAGGCTCATAATGATCATCTCCAGCTTTTCGTTAGTTAGGCAGAGTGATCCATTGAAATATTTAGGCTACGGGGCCACCATTTGATGTGGCCACAGACTTCATAATGTCCAAACTCTAAAGTCATCTGTAAACTGTGCCCAACTCTTTTCCAGTCCTTTCTCCTCTTTCATGAAAATTTTGTTGTCCTTCTGCAAGACACACTGATTTCTTTGCTGTGAATTGATTTTCTGTGCTCTACGATGAACAGCCTTTGTGGTCCTTTGTGCCAAATCTTATGTTGTGTAACTTCATTGAAGGAGCAGGATCGGGAAGGACCCCGGAATAAAACACCTTTATCATTTCCCTATCCTGCCACCTTTCAACCTACTTTCAACAAGCTGTGTTTCCAGGCTGTGGGGTGGAATCTCAAGTCATCTTGTATAATGACTCTCAGGTAAAAAATAAGTCGTCCCTTAGGTATGGCTTTAAAAGGTGAATTCAGTGTAAAATCAAAACTTCAAATTTAATTTATGCTTCCCAACACAGTCGTGTATATACACGCATGTACACACACACACACACACACACCCCGCTAGGGACTATTTTAAATTGAAAAACCTACAATGGTGAGAGGATGGTGAGGTTCCTTTCTTTCTCAGCACCTGTCTTCACAGCTCCCAGCTGGCTCCCTTCTGCTGGGAAGGCCCTCTTTGATGGGTAGGCGGCTCATTCCCAACTCAGATCTTTTGTCCTTGGGTTGGCCCCCTGGTTGGTCACTCCTACTGCCCTTAGCCTTTAGACTTCTGGAAGAATTCAGACATCATTCTCTGGATTCCTCAAACACCAGGGAGACGTACACTAAATTTTGGGGTGACTCTTGAAGTTCTCCTCAAGATGAAGTTTATGGGTAATAATCCCCTCCCTAGTATCGTGGTTACCACAGTTATCAACTTCTAAAGGAAATGTACCCTCTCTGAGCTGATCAATCTTCAATTTCTCTTTTATACCCTGGAGGTGGTTGGGCACCTATAGCACTGGTTTCAGTTTTTGTTTTGGGGTTTTTTTTTTGGAGGGGAGGTGTCTTATCTGAAACTTGGATATATACAGAAGAAACACATTTTTTAATCCTATTAAAATTGTCTTTTTGTATTTAATTATTTATTTTTGAATGTTTATTAATTTTTTCTTACTATGTTTCAAGCTTTTTGAGGAAAGTAGGGACCACTTCTTACACCTTTTTTTTTTTTTTTTTTGATCAATGGATTGCAGTTGTCAATTTATATGCCCTCAGGACAGAGGGGTGATAGGATTATAGGAATGAATGAATCAGGTAAGAGGAAATAAGGAGTATTGAGGTTTCTTCTTTTTTTTTTGAAAGAGAAGCCAGGAATCTAGAATTTTATGGAACTGATTGATCTATTAACTGAAAGCATATAGACACATTAAAGTCATGTCTGCATAAAACCAAAATAATCAATACATTTAATTTAATATGAAAAAATCATTCCATTATTGGGAATGAGGAAAACAATAGTTAGATGTTTCATTTTTAAATTTGTTGTGGTTAAGCTTTAATTGACTTAATTGGAATTTACGTAACAAACTGTATTTTTCCAGCTGAAAAAATAGTCCTCTTGTGGACTACCTTAATGAAGGGGTTAATTTATGGTTTTCCTACTGTTTAAGTTATGAAAAAAATTTTAAAAATATGTTTACCTTCTGTTTCAAGAAAGTCAGTTTCTAAGTAAACAGTGTCCAACAGTTTGAATTGTTCCAACTGTTCTCTAAAAGTTGAGGAAATGCTATTAAATATTTATCATCTTATATTGTGTTATTTACTGTTATGATGAATATGCAAATTTTATTAATGTTACTCAGAAAGCTATGAAAAAATTATAATTCCTGAATGAAAAATTAAATGTAGATTTAATTAAATGTAGATTAAATGTAGATTTAATCTTTAAAATGAAGATTTTATCTCCAGGATATAGATGAAAAGAAGGGCAATTATAATTCATTGAATACCTACAGATGGAAAGCTTCTGAGTTTCATTAAAAGAAAAATAAAATAGGGACTTCCCTGGTGGCGCAGTGTTTAAGAATCCGCCTGCCGGGCTTCCCTGGTGGCGCAGTGGTTGAGAATCTGCCTGCCAATGCAGGGGACACGGGTTCGAGCCCTGGTCTGGGAAGATCCCACATGCCGCGGAGCGACTAAGCCCGTGAGCCACAATTGCTGAGCCTGCGCGTCTGGAGCCTGCGCTCCGCAACGGGAGAGGCCACGATAGTGAGAGGCCTGCGCACCGCGATGAAGAGTGGCCCCCACTTGCCGCAACTAGAGGAAGCCCTCGCACAGAAACGAAGACCCAACACAGCCATAAATAAATAAATAAATAAATAAAATTAAAAAAAAAAAAAAAAAAAAAAAAAAAAAAAAAAAAAAAAAAAAGAATCCGCCTGCCAATGCACGGGACACGGGTTCGAGCCCTGGTCCGGGAAGGTTCCACATGCCGCGGAGCAACTAAGCCCGTGCGCCACAACTACTGAGCCTGCTCTCTAGAGCCCGCGAGCCACAACTACTGAGTCCGCATGCCACAACTACTGAAGCCCGTGTGCCTAGAGCCCATGCTCCGCAACAAGAGAAGCCACCACAGTGAGAAGCCTATGCACCACAACAAATAGTAGCCGCCGCTCGCCGCAACTGGAGAAAGCCTGTGTGTAGCAACGAAGACCCAATGCAACCAAAAATAAATAAGATTGATTCTTTTAAAAAAAGTAAAATAAAATAAAATAAAAGCTTTAAAAATTAATACATGTTGTGTGCTATAGATAACTGGTCCAGTGTCAGTGGGTCACTTCTACTGATTTCCTCTTACCCTCATCTACTTTTCCATTTCCCATACACACCACCTTCAAATATATGATGTAACATACTGGTGTATACTGTTAACTCTTTATTTTCTGCAAAATAATGTAGGCTCTACGAACATAGGGAATCTTTGCTTCCTTACATGTTCATCAAGCACCAGAAGAGTGCCTGGCACATAGTAGGTTCTCAATAAATATCTGTAGCATGTTCTCTAAAGAATACGTAGGGAAAAAGTGACTGCAGTATTGAAAGATATTGTAGAAGACCTGAGAAAGGACTGCTTCAAAATCAGGGGAAATAACAGAATGGTTAAACATTTTTTATGAGGCCTCTCAAATTACTTAGACATAAACCATCCAATACATCTCCAAGACCTGTTGCTTCTACTCTTCAAACACCTCTTACACATACCTCTCATTTTCTATTAGCATCACATCTCCAATAACCCTTTCCCTGGACATTTCAAAAACATCCTTGGCTCTTCACCTCAGTCTTTACATCAAATAAGTCATCTCCAATAATTCAGAGCCTCAAACAGTTTAATGTATTACTTTTTTGTGTGTATTAGATCTGAGGGTTTTACATGTTTCCTGCTTTCACGGAATTTATAATTTATTTTTGGATATAGGTATTAAATCTGAGGGTTTTACATGGTTCCTGCTTTCGTGGAATTTATAATTTATTTTTAGATACAGGTATTAAACAAGTAGTGATCCAAACATCTATAGAATTACAGTTGGAATTTAGTGTTGGAAAAGATAATTTGCCACGAGTGTATAACTAGGGAACTAATGTTGCCTGGAATCACAGAGAAGAATCTCTTCCTGAGAAAGTGATGTATACGATGAGATTTGAGAGAGGGTGAGAGAGAGAAAGAGAGAGAGAGAGGGTCAGGCATTTCTCAAGGGAAGAGGTAGAGAGAGTCATTCAGAGGGAACAGAATATGCTAAAACCCTGAGGAAGGAGGGCTAGAGAGTCATAACTGGAGTGCTGGGTGGAAACCAGATGATGTATGACCAGAGGGTCCTGGTATGGATTTTAAATTTTATTCTAACACCAAGGAGAAACGCCAAAGAATTTTAATTGAGAAATAAACTTGATCCAGTCTGTAAAACCACACTGGCTGCCTTGGAACTTTCTTCAAGCCTCAATGACGCCCTATTGCTGAGCAGAGATCTTAGTAACATCTTAGCCTGTGATCCACAATTGTACACCCTAGTCCTTGTTTTGCATCCTAGCCTTTTCCCCTGATACCAACCGCCTGCCCCTCACACTCCGTCTTCCATGTTTTCTTTCCTCTCCTCTCCTCTTTCTCTCCCTTTTCCTTCCTTCCTTCCTCTCCCCCCTCCCCTCTTCCTCTCTTCCTTTCTTTCTGATGGAATGCCTATTCCACCCACCTGCTTTTCAATAGAACATGTCCCACCTACGTTTTCAGGTTCAGATCAATGATTGCCTTATCTTCATTTCCGTCTGAATCACTCTTATACCACACACATGCCACCTCACGGCATAGTGATTTTGTTTCCACCTAAGTGCCATTAAAATACCTTTTCCCAAAGGACGATGCCGCCTCGATACTTCACAGGAAATCCACAATACTTAGCACTAATAGCACGTGCTTCATGAATATTTGTCAAATATATTAACTAATACATTCTTCCTGAATCCAAGGGAAAGAGCTGGAAACATTCAGAACACTACTGTAAACCTCAGAACATAATAGGGACCTTTCCCTTCGTAGCCCAAATTGGGGAATGCAGCAGAATCAAACATGGTTATATTCATACAAGCAGCCTCTGCCCCAGCCCAGACTCATTATAGGCTACTTTAATTCTGTCTCCTAACAATCTAAAATGCCTTGTTCTCCTGATATCATATGATGGATCCCAACTAATGCCACTTTTTCTGCATTTCTGTGGAAAGAGTTGAAGCCTTGGAGAAACAGCCTTGGGTTCAAATTTAGCTCTGTGACTACAGTCAGGTTCTAAAACCCTTAGGTTTTGTCCTATTGTCTGTGAATAGAAAGATTACAAGCTTATCATGAGCAAAGGTATGTAACGCACCTATCCCAGTACCTGATACATAAAAGGGGCTCAATGGTTGTCATTTCACATATGGTCTCCCATCCATGGTCCCCTGGCTTGGTTGAAAACCTGTCTCACTTTCTTTCCAAGACTATGTTATGTATATCACACATCCTGATTTCTTTAGGACACAGCTCTATTAATTATCTCCTCCTTCCTCTCTCTTAGCATTATCAGTCTCTTCCCTTTACTTAGTCCTCTGCTCTGCCCTCAAGCACGTTCAGCTCTCCCCATCCCCAAACACCCTGCATTTTAGTAGCTATTTATGCATTTCTCCCTTCCTTCCTTCAAAAGCAATGAAAAGTAACTTGTGGACAATGCTAGGTGCTGGAACTGCAAGAACGAATATAATACTGCTTCTAATTTTGTACCACAGTAGGGCAGGCAAGATGTACAAACAAATCATTATCTAGTAGATGTTTTATAGTAATATGATAGCAACCCCTGAAAAGTTTTATGGAAGCACTGAAGTGAGGAATCCATTCTCGCCAGAGGTAACTGAGGTAGGTCATGGGGTTATTGGAAGGTATAATAATGTGAACAGTTAGCATTAGCAAAGGTAAAAAGTCTAAAAACTTAGCACCTGCAAGAAGGGCAAAATCATGGAGTAACTACTGGGTAACTACTGGGTGTGTCCCCACTTGGAGGAGCCTTGAAGTCTGTAGGCAATGAGAGCCATTGAAAAAATTTAAGGAGGGGAGTGATAGCATTACATTTGAATTTTGTAAAGATAACTCTGGGTAGAAAGAAGGATGGTAAAAAAGGGAAAGGTTAAAAGTAGGAAGCCCAGTGGAAAGGCTCTTGCAGTAGACCAGGTTAGGATGCTCTCTGGCTTTTGCTACCATCATTCTCTTAAACTGCTCCATTGAAGATCACCAGTCACAGCCTACAGACCAAGTTCAATGGTCTTTTCTCAGCCCTTGACCTCTTTTGTTTGCATAATACATTTTATACTTCTAGCCAGCCAGTTCTCCTCACATCTCCTCTGTCTTGACATGTGTGTTATTACATAAGGCTCATTACCCTGGCAGCTCTTTCCTTCCTTGATTCCCTGCCCTGCCCGGCTCTTCTTGCTCTAATGGGATGAATGCTCATTCTGGTCAATTTTCTAGGTCTGTTGGATATTTCTATGTTGAAGCCCCATCAACCCATTGACCCTGACAGACATGTAAATCTCCTTCAAACTCGTGTTTCCTAGTATCTTCTCTAACAGTGCCAGCTTTCTTCTGATCTATCAAGTCAAGGTTCAAAATCATGCTTTCAGCTGTATCTCTTTTATTTTTCTTCTCTCTCTCAATCTCAAAGTCTCCTGTTGCTTTTCCTGAGCAATAGTTCTTCAAACATTCTACTCCTTTCCATCTCCACTGCTACAGTCCTAACTCAGGATTTTATCACCTGGATCACTGTAATACGCTCAGTTCAGAACTCTCTCTTTCCAAGCCACTTTATAATTAATTATTACAAGAGTACTCTTTCAAATGTACCATTATAATCACATTGTTTCCCTGATCCAAATAGTGAATAACTCTCACTGTTTTCTAAATGAAATGTGAACTCCTTAACCTGAGTCCCCAAATCCTTTTCAGCCTGATCTTTTACTATATTTCTTACACTTGAGCCATTCTGGACTACTCCCTGTCTCCCGACTATGTCTTGAGCTTTTTCTTCTTCTACAGCTTTGCCTGTGTTATTTCCTTTACCTTTTTTTTTTTTTTCCAAACATCTTTAATATCTGCCTAAAACTTTAATACTCTTCAGGGTTCATTTTGAGCATCTCGTCAATAATATCACCTAGGACCACGTCAGTCGAAAAGTCTTTCCCCCTCATCTTTATATGCACAGCAGTGCTTATTCCATTGATTCACATTATACTTTTTGAATATTTCCTTATATGAGAGAAATTTATGTATGTATATCATACCCTTTTCTAGATTTTAAGCAGTATGCAAATTCCTGATGAAGCTTGGAGGCCCATTATGTTAGACTCCTATCATGTAAATTTTTCCAACACAGTGATCTCTTTGCCTTGACCTTTCTTCTTTGTATGCAACCCTGGAAGCTCTGATGTGGGACTTCACCAGATACCTTTGGTGTTGAGAATCACCACAGTTTATGTCAAGCTTTCCAAAAGATAGCTTTGTGACTAGATGACCTTGACACAGAGATGCCCACTGCCGTCTCTTTTGTCACTTACAGTACTAAGTTGCTTCATTTTGGTGACAGTATCTCTGGTGTGTGATCCTGAAACATAGTTGAGGTACAAAGACTCTGTCCTTTTTGGGTTTCAGCAAAATGCCTTATTCATGGTGGGCCATAAATATTTGCTGAATGACTATCAATTTACCTAAGCTGATTGATTCCTTTGCCACTGGTATGTGGGTGTTTTAATATACACACAATTATTGAACCATTAGCCCGTCTTTTCTACCCATTTTAGTGGCTCATTACCTGTTATAGCATGTTATGTCTTGGTTTATACAAGAACAGCTGTGTCTAATATATTCCTGTAAATCATCCTTGTTCATTTTCATACGGATATTAGACTCAGCAAATATGTGTCATGTGGATTTTTATGTGCCAGCCTCTGAACATCACAAAAACTTCCCAGAGCCAGAGATAACTGCCCTGAATCAGCTGTTCCCAAGTTTACTTTTAACCATTGCTCAAATTAGATATCCATGAGCTCCCCTCGGACTCCAATCCCAGGCGGCCAGCTGCTCCAGATGTAAGAAGCTTTTATAGCTTTCAGACACATTTTATCTGTCATCATTTTCATCAACAGGAATATCCTTCTCTTTATGCCCTCTCATAGAACCTGGTAAACAAGGAAAGAGAAAAACTTGGCTTTATTGTAACTCCAAAGTGGTCAGTCTGCGGGGGAAAAAAAAAAAAAAAAAAGCCCAGCGTGTCTTTCTTTGCATCTTTCTATGTAGCTCTTCAAAGGTTTATCAACCACCACCTTAATCTATTTGCTGAGGATGCCCAATTTTCCAAATGACCTTTTCTTTGGAATTCATAGAAAATTCAGCTTGAGGTGATAGAAAGAGATGAAGAATGCAAGGAGGTATACATTCTAACTTTGTCCCTATACGTATGAATCAAGTATTCTGACTGAATTCCCCACTTTTTCTCATCTGTAAAATGGGCAGTGATTTTGAGAGGGTGAAAGATTAAAAATGATTATAAGAAATTTTTTTAAATAAACTGCAAATGAATTCACATGACTTTTGATCCCAATCACAGAGCAAGATGAAGTTTGTCAAGATAGAAATAAAACAATGTTCACTGCAGCATTGTTCTTAAAAACAAACAACTGGAAAAAACTAAAGGGGTCTATTAACAGGGTGTTGAAATGTAAATTGTGAAATATCCATATAATGGAATAATACGGAGTCACTTTTAAATATTCGCATGGTTTTGCATGGCTTATACGAAAATATTTCCAAGAAGTAGCATTAAGAGTAAAAAGTGAGGTAGAGAGCCCTTATGCAGTACGTTACACGGTATAAATTAAAAAAGAAGACGTGTGCCCATAGCTGGTATACACATTGACATCCTGGACTGAAACACAAAGCTGATAAAATGACCAATTTGGGGTAAAATAAATTTGGGGTTAAAATAACTGAGGAGAGGGAGGTGTCACCTCTATGTGTTACATGTTTCTATCCTTGTCCACGTTTTATTTTCTTTATAAAATAACAGCAAATGTTATGTGAATAGTATAATAATGGGACTTTTTGATTGTCTTTTGTATATATTTGTTAAAGAAATGACTGCTTATTATCTAAAAGTAAATGTAAGAAATTTAATAAAATTCCAGTGGGTTTATTGATATAAAATATTGTTTTATCACACAAAGGATATCAAAATTCAGTAGTAGACTCAAAGAAATTAAGTTTAGGAGATGTGCTGCTTTCAGGAATGCGGCATTGAGCAGGTTAATGCCATCAACTGTAAGGGGGAGAGTATTTGTGCAATTACCTTTTATTGAACACCTACTTTTCCCCTCTTTGCTCTCAATTGCCTGGTTTTTAGCCACAAAAGGTTTAGAAGGCATCGCCTTGTTCATTGCATTACACTGCTTTTTAAAATCTGAAAATCATTACTAGGTGATGCAGCATAATATGGGAACATTCTCCACAGCTGTGCTGAAATGTACATGCAAAGCAGAATAATTGGAGTAGAGACAAGGGATTTTTGGAACCTGTAAGAGGCCTCTGCCCCCTGAGATGTCTGTTAAGGTGGCTGGATCCAGGGAATTTTGATGATTTTTCCAAGGTGACCTAGATGAACTGAATACTGACTATGTTTCCTTCTTTTTATTTTTTTTCCAATTAATTAATTAATTTATTTTTGGCTGCATTGGGTCTTCGTTGCTGTGCACAGGCTTTCTCTAGTTGTGGTGAGCGGGGGCTACTCTTCATTGCGGTGCGCGTGCTTCTCATTGCGGTGGCTGCTCTCGTTGTGGAGCACGGGCTTCAGTAGTTGTGGCTCACGGGCTCCAGTAGTTGTGGCACATGGGCTCAGTAGTTGTGGCGCACGGGCTTAGCTGCTCTGTGGCATGTGAGATCTTCCTGGACCAGGGCTCGAACACACATCCCCTGCACTGGCAGGTGGATTCTTAACCACTGCGCCACCGGGGAAGCCCTGACTATGTTTCTGACTGTCTCACTGCAGTGCGACATGTTTCTGTAGAAGCATATGTCCTGTGGTCAAGTGGATCACTAGCAGGTTTCTGAAAAGTTAAGTTTTGAGTTGTATCATTAAAGAAGGTGAGAATCACCCTTAATGATCTATGATACGAATTATGTGTCTGCCATCGTGATAAGCTACCCACCTGATTCAGTCCCTGCAATAACTATATATGGCATTACAAACAAGGATACTGAAATTCAGAGATTAAATCATTTGCACAAAGACACAGTTTATATACAGCCGGACTAGACTTTAAACTCATGCCTGCCTCACCCCATTGTTCATAATCTCAGTAATGTGAGCAAAAGATCCTTAAGTGGGAATCAATGAGGTGTGTAGAGGAAACGGCCAACTGAAAGCTTGTGAAGGTAGCTGGAATCAAGTCTTCTAGGTATCAGTAGTAAGATAGTAAGAAATGAAAGGAAAGGCAGAAATCAAGTTGGAAAAACAATGAGATAAAAATTTCCCACATACTCTACTGAGCTAGCCTACACGCATTATGTTAAAATATTCTAATACTAAACCAAATAGTGGGAGTATTAATAAAAACTTCTACACCTTGCTTGCACCTTCTCCCACATATCACATCTGTGATCTACCTTAAGGTTAATAGCTCTGTCTTTGAGGTGTATTTAGTTTGCTCACCTTTTAAGGGTCATACACATAAATATGATAACCTCATTTATCACCTATACTCTAACGCTCTCTTTTACTCTAACCTGAAAATTAAACTCTCTGCAAACCCCATAAAATGCATATTAAAACATCATGTGCGGGGTGCAAAACATTTTTGCATAATGACAGGTTTAATTTGGCTTATCCTGTTAGCATCTATTCCTGAAAACGAGGCCCTGAAATTTCCTATTTATGCTCCTAAATTCAGAATAGTTTAAAATGTCATTTTTATTATCCCTTATATCAGAGCCCTTAAAATTAAAAACATCCATCAGAAAATGGCTGTCTCCAAAATATATTGCCCAATATGGAATATAAATATTAAATTTAAATATTTAAAAATTAAATTATTATTTAATTTATAATTGCATGAGCACAGTGTAGTTGGGTTATGTGGGTGAACAGAACTGTTCACAAGCAGAAATATGTGCTCTAACATCACTTTAAAAGCCACAAACCAAAAACCTTTAGCAATCAGACTGAGGATAGAAAAGTTACTGAAAGCCAGGGAGAGACTATCATTTCTGGACATTTCAAATCAGTTCCTAATATCCCTGGAAGCAACTTTCAAAAATATAGGCACATTTAATTTTCAAAGCTGCCTCTATGTCACCAACAAAATGAGAATAAACTGAGATATATATATATATATATATATATATATATATATATATATATATATATATATTTACTCACAAAACCTGTAAATAAATCAAAGGAAGGAAGGAATAAGGCAAATACAGTCTCTTTCACCCCCAGGTATAAAATATAAACATACGAAGATTTCATTTAAAAATAGAACTTGCATGACTTAATGCCCTAGTCCTAAAATCTAGCTAAAATTAAGAACCTGAAAATACATGTTATCATTATAAGATGGTCACAGAACCATTCTGTGCAAGAATTTGCTTTTATATAAACTGTTTTGTATGATGTCAGTTCTAATTGTAGTGAAGAAAAAAATTATTTAAATCAGTGCAAAGCCTCATGCTTTGCAGAGCATTACACGGAATTCATTATTTATCTGAACTTCACAACACTGATGTAAGTTTCGTGTAGGAAGTATCTCTTTCCACAAAGCTGCTTTCAGAGTCTGCTCGAATTCCATCTGTTCCGTGATTCCTTCTCTGACTGCCCCAGATGGGAGTAATTCCCCTTTCTCTGAAAGCTTATGGGGCTAATCATCTCATATGGTGATGGCATTGCCTTGCTTGAGTTTTTCCTTGCTTAGCATGTATCTCTGAGCTGGCTCTTACTTCATCCCCTGTCCCCTTCCCCGACCCACCTTGCACCCCTCAGCTATGATAGATACCTGGCAGAGAACTCTGGCCAGGATTTACAACCGGGGTGGCTGTGGTCTGAACATTGCTTACAGATGTGCTTTGTATGGTCTCTTGTGCTTGACAGTGCTCAGCTAACATTTAAAACTTTGAGAAGTTTCACTTAAAAATGGGAATTTCTAGTTTCTTTTGAGGAAGTAGAAGATCTGATAACTCTGGATCCGTATTCCTTCAACAACTGTCTGGGGCTGCGTGGTGGCTTCTCTTTTTAGGATGCACACAGGTGCTCCAGTGGGAGCTGCCCTCCCCGCTCCCCGAGGAACTCCTACACTGAAGCACCATCAGGAATTCATGACTGCCTTTTTTTTTTTTTTTATGGCGGAAGACTATCGGTACCCAGATCTCTATCAAAAGTGAGTTGACAAAAGAAAGCAAGGAGGCCATTGAATGGTTTCCAACCTGTAACCCTCATTCTCAATCTGGATTGGCCTTTGCAGGCATTTGAATTTAGACTTTGAGTTGAAGTATGCAACTTAAGAGCACGTAGTCTGTGAGGCTTTGGGTAGCCTTGAGATTTGATCTCTGCTTTGTCACTTATTAACTGTGAAGCCCATACCTCTGGTCTCTTATCTCAAAAGTGGAAGTAATCCCAGATAGTTTTCTTTTGAGGATTAAGAAAGGTAAATAAATAATAAATATTTAGCACGTTATCTGCTACACAGTGAGCCCATAGTAAATGATAAATATTATTACTATCTTTCCCATGTTTAAAGTTAAGAAATTCTTTTGAACTGAGCTCTCACATAAGATCGCCTCAGCGGCTCGGGTTAGATTTGCCCAGTTGGTTGGAATGCACGAATGAATATTCCGAGTCATTTACTTAATATATATTTATTAGATGCCTACTATGTGCCTGGCACTATTCTCAATATTTGGTATTTATACTGTCAACAAAGCAGAACTAGTCCTTGCTGTAATGGAGCTTACATACAGGTGAGGGAAACAATAAATAAATACTAATGTGTATATATAGATATAGATATATGATGTTATTCCAGGAACAATATATGTGATAAGGCAAGGCAAAGGGATCGAGAAAAATGGGGGCATGAACCGTTTTATACATGGTGGATGAAAGAAGTGGTATTCAGGCAGAGACCTGAAAGGAGAGAGAGAGAGCTCGGAAAGCTCGTGGCGGGAGCGCACTGCTGGCAGCAGGGGGACCAGGCAGAGGAGGAGGCCGAGTGCTGTGATCGATGACAAGGAGGCCACTGAAGGGAGATGGAGAGGCGGACACTTTACCAGGGGTTCATATCATGTGGGGCCTTGGAGGCCACGTGTGAACACTTAGGGTCCAAGCGTGATCAGAAAACCTTAGGCTGTTTCAATTGCAGAGTTTACACGATCTGCTTTGTCCTGAAAGGCTGCTGTGTGGCTCAGAGGCTGCGCGGAGGCAGACGCCAGCCAGGAAGGTGCTGCCGTCAACCGTGTGAGGGGTTATGGGGACGCGGACCAGAGGCGGTGGCAGTGGAGGTGCGAGGTGCTCAGGTTTTCAGAGCAGCGGGCTTTGTGGGCTGTACGTGAAAGGAAAGAGCAAACGGTGACTCTCAGGGTTTTGACCTAAGAAACTGCCTGGATAGTGGTAAGATAAATTCAGATTTAGAACACTGGATGAGTGTCAAGGGTTTGGCGTGTGGGCGCAAGTGGATATCAAGAGTTCAGTTCTAGGGGCTTCCCTGGTGGCGCAGTGGTTAAGAATCTGCCTGTCAACGCAGGGGACACGGGTTCGAGCCCTGGTCCGGGAAGATCCCACATGCCGCGGAGCAACTAAGCCCGTGCGCCACAACTACTGAGCCCGCGTTCTGCAACTACTGAAGCCCAACATGCCTATAGCCCGTGCTCTGCAACGAGAGAAGCCACTGCAGTGCGAAGCCCGTGCACCGCAATGAAGAGTAGCCCCTGCTTGCCGCAACTAGAGAAAGCCTGTGCACAGCAACAAAGACCCAATGCAGCCAAAAATAAATAAATTAAAAAAATTGATTCTTAAAAAAAAAAAAGTTCAGTTCTAGACACGTTAAGTTTTAGATGCTCAAAGAGCATCTGCGAGGACATGTTGAACAGACAGTTATATGTAAGTCTGGTGTTCAAGGGAGCGACTGAGGCTGGAGATAGAAATTTGGAAATCCTTATTGTATAGACATGGCAGTTAAGGCCATGGAATTTGTTGGAATCATCAAACACTTAACGTATAGAATGAAAAAAAGAGGCATGCAGTTTTAGTCAGGGAAGGAAGAGTGGCAGGTGCAGAGGAAGAAAACCAAGAGTGTGGCCGTGAGTCCCAGGACTGCGTTCACATCCTTACAGGCGAAGAAGGACCCCTTGTTCTCCGAAGTTACGCATTTTCAGACCAACAGCGTTTTAGGTGTGGAAGGACTTTAGCCTTAATATTCTGCAAATTCTGCACTGAGACAGGGGAGGCGAATCCCCCAGTGTCATGCAGTGACTGGTTTCAGCTGATTGGGATGATGCCCCAGTTGGAGAGATGATAGATGAGGCCTGAGGCAAGTGTCCTGTAATGAACTTGGAATTGTCATCAGCCACTCTTATCTCTGGGCAGGAAAGGGAGGGACCAGGAATTGTCACAGGTATCAGATGCTGCTTTTTTCTCTCGGAAGCACATCTTCCAGATAATCAGCCATTGAAAACGTTTCCACAGCCCTTTCAGTATATATGATACAATTCTAGACACCGGTAAGCTGCAGAGTGAGAAGATAAATGAGCTCTCCTCCAAGATTTTTATGCTTCTAACTGGTGGAAGAGTTGAACAGTCCATAGCAAATGTGCATGTTCACATAAAAACAAATTCAGAAGTTAGGTTTTTTTTTTAAAAAATCAGAAATGAAGTAGGTCCTAAAGCAATGTAGTTGCTTCCTTAAGAGACTGCAGTGAATTAGAACCACTAGGACAGGGTTGGACATCTAATTAATATTTACCGAGTAAATTCACGCCTCTGCTTGTTCTCAGTGAGAGACGACTAATGGGATAAAGCAACCAAACTGAAAAGACATAGGACTTTTCCAAGAATTTCAAATTAAGAAATTATTCATGCAGGTGATGCTGAGATTAATACCTATTATAAAACAGAATGCTCTTAAATATTCTATGATGAATGACTACTTTTAATTAATCTTTATTCTATCACACCTCATCATGTGAAAACCCTCTGTCCTCCTGGAGCACATATTTTAAATATCTAAATGCAAGTGTACCTGAGTAATACAGCAAGGATGCTGGAAGCCAATGACATTGACAGAAACTGAGGATGAATACATTTGAGGATCACTTTTTACTATTTTAATATTTTTTTTCCTTTCTTTTTTCCTTTTCCTTCCTCCCTCCCCTCCTTCCCTCCTCCCTTCCCTCTTCTCTTCCTCCCTCCCTCCCTCCCTTCCTTCCTTCCTTCCTTTTTTTGGCCATAGTTGCTCTTTACATTAAAGGCCATTCAATTTTTCGTTATGACACACAGGGAACCCTTCTCTTTCACATTGGAGAGTGACCTGAAACATGTGGTCATAAAATCTATGTTAGTCCCTAAACATCAAGCAGATCTAAACTGTCAAAAATGAAAGAAGAAGTGAGATATTTGGGACTTTAAGAAATGACAGCATATCCAAATTAAATATATATATATATGTGTGTGTGTGTGTGTACCCATACATACACTCACTCACATACACACACAAACATTTACCTCTTTATCTAGAACATATGGACTTACAGATTTTTATGCCAAGCCATACGTTTCTGTCTGGCATCATACAGCTCAAGTTTGATGAAAACTAGCCAGTCCTGTGGTGTTGCATATTACCTAACTCCTATGAGTGAGAATTCCCCTTAGATCAAGGAGAAAAAAAAAAGAAGTGCTATAATGATCCTCTTGCAGTTTGTTTTGAGGGAGTGAAGGATGTGAAAACTTGGTGGAAACACAAAAATTCACTTTATAATAATAATTGGATGTCTCTGATATAACCAGTATTTTTGGTGGTATTTTACATTTTAATTCATGACTTTACACTAAACAAGATCCCAAAGTAGGAAAACATTGTGATAAAATTCTATGATTTTAAATATAGCGGGCAGCTGGAAAGAGTGTAAATGTGTGTGCTGATGTGAGGGGTGTGTAAGGAGCGTTCAGCTGTGAGTATTTTTGGTAACTATCTGCAAATCCTATAGAGCACATACCATGGGACAGAGACCATACAGCTTGTAGGTTTTCACCATGAAATGGGTAAATTCCATGGGAAATCTCAAAAATAATTCTTGTAGACAGGATGAGAATTATTTTGGCTAACACTGATTCCTTTTCCTTTCATTTGGGAGATCAAATATTGAATTTAGCCTCAAAAGTGGATCATATTCTGGGTGGCCCCAGGGGAAAGGCTGAAGAGGTAGTTTTTCTTTTTTTCGTTTTTTTCTTTTTCTTCCTGGCAGCAAAGGAATTCTAAAATTTGTTCCCAGGTTCTTAGTAGTGTGGCATCCGCTGCAGATGCGGTCACTCAATGAATAAACTCAGCAGGTCACTTCGGCCATGGGATTCTGTCTTGTCTCATAACTTGGATTCATCATTACAGATAGATTTATATATTTTTGCCACAGAGGGAGAGTACATAGGCGACCTCTCACAACAGTACACGTTTCTTTGTTAGAGAAGGGCTGTGATTTGAGGGGGAAGCTTCGTGTCAAATTCTTCCTGTTCTTGTCGTGTTTGGGAAGGTGTGCTTCAAAGTCGGCATCCCTGGCCTCAGATGAGACTTGCTGCCCAGTTCCCCTGGCACAGCATCCCACCCCGAACCAGTGTCAATGCACAGTGGGCAACGCACTCATCGCGAGCTATGCGTCCACCATTTTGAAATATTATCAAATCAAACGCTATTTACAGTTCAAGTGAATGTCCACAGGGTTGCACTCTACTAAATGGAATATAAAAGATTCCGTTGGCACCGTGCATTTATAGATGCTAAATAAAAACATGGGCAAATATGATACCGTCATCGCCAACATTACTCGAATTGGTTTTCCACTACTTTACTGAGCAATAATGATAGATAGAAAACATCTTAATTATCAGGCTGTAAGAATGTCAACTCTAGTATTGCTTTGAGGGCATCTGATACCTTTAATCTTTACTCTTCTTTCTTCTTTCTTCCAACTTGTCATAAATAGACGGTTGGCGAGTTGTTTTTCCAAATTACTGAAAGTGACTTTTCATTGAGCTGATATGTTAGGAGAGTGTTTTGTTTTGTTTGATTAAAAATTTTTTTTTTTATTGAAGTATAATTGATTTATAATGTCATGTTAGTTTCAGGTGTACAGCACAGTGACTGTTATATATATATAAAAGAATCTGAATATACATATAGAATATATATATATGAAAAAGAATATATATATATTCCTTATCAGATTCTTTTCCCTTGTAGGTTATTGCAAAATATTGAGTAGAGTTCCCTGTGCTATACAGTAGGTCCTGTTGGTTGTCTATTTTATATATAGTCATGTGTGTATCTGTTAATCCCAACCTGTGAGGAGAGTGTCTGGAATGAATCCTAATGACCAGAGAAATGAGAAATACCTGGTGAACTACAAGAAGGGGACAATTTGAAAGAACATTAGGGAAAAGCCCACTTGCCTTGGAGCATCTGATGAAACGAGTGTGTGTGTGTGTGTGTGTGTGTGTGTGTGTGTACATGGGCAGGTGCACAAAAACCCAGACAGAAATAGATGCACCCTTGGGGAGGTGATTTGCCACTTGAAAGAGAATTTAAAAAAACTAGCAACATCCAGATGTTATAATTCTGTTCCCAATGATACTACTGGCAGCTTCGGTTCTCCAGGGGAAAGGAAGGGAGCACATCTCTCCTGTGCTGAAGTATTGGAGGAGAAGGACTGAAGCTTATTCTTGGCTGTACTTCACACAGAGTGCTTTACACAGAGCAGAAGCCCAATTAATGCTTGTGGAATTGAATTTATTGAATTGCGCTGAACGGAAAAGAGGACTCAAGGGACTTGGAGCCTTCAAGAGTATATTGCAAGAGGGTCAGTTTCGAGCAGAGACTAAAATTTTAAATCTCTGGATTTGTCTGTTGGGAACTGGAGATATATATCTTGAGTGGGAAACAAATAACAAATATACATATTGGAACTGCTGAACATTTGGTTTGGTCAGTGATACACCATTTTTATCTGATATTTGAAAGAAAATATTAATTTCTAACTGTGACATTATTATAATACATCTTGAGCCAAAATTTATTTTCCATTAGATTTTTATGAATTTTTGAAAGATGAAAGCCAGGTAAAGTGATAGAAAATGACGTATTTTTTAATCAGTTGATTATGACTTCTAATAGAAAAAGTTTATCCACTAAATTTAAATTTGAATTAATTTAAAATGCCAAAATACTTTTTGCATTGGCAAAATAGAGGCTTCTTTAAAATATTCTCATAAATCAATGATGATTAAAATCTTCCTCAAATTTTGAAGATAAACTCATATTTAGGTTGTGATAAAATGTGAAAAATTTCAGCATGAAAGTTGTTATTTTCATAAAATTATGACTGTGTGAGAACATCTCTCAGCCAAATTTATAGCAATAAATACTATAACCAATATAAAAATGAAATACTGGAAAATTTGTTCTAAAGATTTTTAAAAATAAGGTCAGTGGGGGAAAAATAAGGTTTTACCCCAACAATAAAATATGCAGGGCAGTTGATGAGATGCTATTAGAATCCTATATAAAAAGATAAAGAACTGGATAAAATTTGTTTAAAGAGTTTTGTTGGTTTTCTTTTATTTTTTGTATACACTATACCAAGTATTTTTCTTTATGTATTTCTCTAATTCTTATAGTTATTAAATACTCCTTTATTTTTTTGTATTTGTGAGAAAATAACTACTAAAAACAAAATAGAATTCCTCTACCTGTTTTAAGGACACAGAGATAATATGTTTCTCAATATTTAATTTCTCATTTCTCAGATATCATGCAGACCTAGGATTAGTCTTCTAATAAATCTAGTAATTTTAGTTTAAAATAAAAGAAAAATGGGAAAAGCACAAACACACAGATACTAAACAACATGCTATTTTAAAAAATGGGTCAATGAAGAAATCAGAGAGGAAATCAGAAAATACCTGGAGACAAATGAAAATGGATATGCAACTCTCCAAAATCTATGGGATGCAGCAAAAGCAGTTCTAAAAGGGAAGTTTATAGTGATACAGGCCTACCTTGAGAAACAAGAAAAATCTCAAATAAACAACCCAAACTATCACCTAAAGGAATTAGAAAAAGAAGAACAAACAAAGCCCAAAGCCAACAGAAGGAAGGGAACAATAAAAATCACAGAGGAAATAAATAAAATAGCGACACCCCCAAAAAAACAATAGAAACAACATCAATGAAACAAAGAGCTGGTTTTTGAAAAGATAAACAAAATTGATAAACATTTAGCCAGGCCCATCAAGAAGTAAAGATAGAGGATCCAAATAAACAAAATAAGAATTAAAATAGGAGAAATAACAACCGATACCACAGAGATACAAAAAAAATCATAAGAGAATACTATGAACAGTTATATGCCAGCAGATTGGACAACCTAGAAGAAGTGGTCAAATTTATAGAAAGATACAACCTACCAAGACTGAATCAAGAAGAAACAGACAATCTGAACAGACTGATCACTAGTAGTAAAACTGAATTTTTAATAAAAATACTCCTAGCAGACAAAAAAGTCTGGGACCAGATGCAATAACATGGATGGACCTAGAGTATTATGCTTAGTGAAATAAGGCAGAAAGAGAAAGACAAGTAGTCTATGTTACCATTTATATGTAGAATTGAAAAAACAAAACAAAGGAATGTATACAACAAAACAAAAACAGACTCTTAGATAAGGAGAAAAAATTAATGTTTACCAGTAGGGAGAGGGAAGGGGGGAGGGGAAAGACAAGTCTAGGGGATTAAGACATACAAACTACTATGTATAAAATTAATAAGCTACAAGGATATATTGTACAGCACAGGGAAATATAGCCATTATTTTATAATAGCTTTAAATGGAGAATAATCTCTAAAAATACTGAATCACTATGTTGGACAGCTGAAACTAATATAATATTGTAAATCAACTATATGTCAATTAAACAAAAAGAATCAAAAGTTGTTGTGAGATGAATAGGGACAGTATCAAAAGTAATTTCACAAGATTTCTTTTTTTTTAAACATTTAGGCAGGTTTTTTTTTTAATTAATTAATTTATTTTTGGCTGTGTTGGGTCTTCGTTGCTGAGCACAGGCTTTCTCTAGTTGCGGTGCACAGGCTTCTCATCACGGTGGCTTCTCTTGTTGCGGAGCACGGGCTCTAGGTGCATGGGCTTCAGTAGTTGCAGCTCGCTGGCTCAGTAGTTGTGGTGCACGGGCTTAGTTGCTCCACAGCATGTGGGATCTTCCCGGACCAGGGCTCAGAACCCCTGTCCCCTGCATTGGCAGGTGGATTCTGAACCACTGGGCCACCAGGGAAGCCCTCACAAGATTTCTAATTATTTTCTTTGAAAAAAACTAGCCCAATAACTTGCATTATTTTTTTATCGAATCTTTGAAACTATTCAGTATAAATATTTAAACATGTAGAAAACCAAGTCTCACAATAAATAATACTGTGAAAATAATCAGTTGCTACATCACTTTTTTGGTAATATGTCCCCACCAAAGAGATTTCTTTTTGATTAAGAAATAAAACAAAAGTTAAATGACACATTAAAGATCATCTGATAATTTAGTGACTGCTTCATCTTTTCCACTGAATGTTCTTTCCTTTGAATCAGTAAACAACAAAATAAAAGAAGTCATTGCAATGTCTTCAAAACACTACTTGTATTGAAAAATGTGAATGAAATATATTTAGTGGTGACTATTTTGAAATATTATTACAATCTGAAAGTTTGGGCACTTGGAACTGTATACACATGACAGAAGAAAAATATTAAAGGAGCATTACCACATAGACTATTTCCCCAACAGAAATTTAGAAAGGGATCTGATCTGACATCATTTGGGTTATACAAAAACCTTCAGACATCTCCATTAAGAAAGAAGAATGCCAGAAAGCTTAATGAGTTGGAAGAGTTTTGAGTTTACTGATTGGAACATATAACAAGATAGATTTTCAGTGGGACTAGAAAATATTTTACGGATTATGAAAACTTGCATAAACAATGATGTTACCGGGTGTTAGACTCTTCCCCTTCCTTTCTTTCACATTAATACTAAAAGGAGGTTTAATGAGTGGAAAAAAATAAAGTATCAGCAGGCTTTAGATAAAATACAGCAGAGATGAGAAAAATGTAAAATAAAACAGTGAAAAACCTCGATTGAAACATTGGAATTGGGTAACTACTGTATTATCGGTTGATAAAACTACCACAAGGTGCATGTATGTGTGTGTGTGTGTCCGTGTGTGTTTAACCACAGACATATTGGCTTATCTACTACTGCTTTTTCAAAGATTATATTTAAAAACAAGTGATGCAGTATCACTAAACTATTTTTAGTATGAACTGATCCTTTTCCATTTTCTCTTTTCAGTGAAGTTGGATTGCATGAAGAGAATAAAGCTGCTTTACTTGATCTTATCAGCCAACAGCAGAGGAAGGAAGGATTTCTAATGGCACCTCCATCACTGACTGCACTTGTTAGAGAAACAGCATTGTTGGTGAGTCATAAGGCCGCTAAGGCGCTCTAATGCAATGAGAGTTTTAGTGAGTATTTGAACAGTGGAAGTGTGAATAAGGGCAGAGAAAGTCTTTTAAGCCCATTTTTGATGGAAGCATAGCCATATACTTACTGAATAAGGTTTAAAAATGACAGAAGAGGGAGGAAAAGAATGAATAGATTTCATGATCAGGATAATGCTGAAAGCATTAGAAGATGCCAATGTCAATACAGTTATTAAATATGTTCTTTACACACATGTAGCAGTATCTCTGGCTAGCATGGAAGTTTTCCTTCCCCAATAGTTCTTCTTCAAACACTTGAAGTTGAAAGAAGATAAAGCTCACTATCTCCAGGGACCTCTACTGTTTCCAGATTTAGATGATCAGCTCTAAGAATCAAAGTCCTTGATCAAAGTTATGACTTTTGCTCTTGAAGCACAAACAAAGCTGTCAGAAAACTAAGATGCTTCTAAATTTTAACACAGAATCAGTATCACGGGAATGCCAAGTTTAAAAATGGAAGTGTTCTACCTTTGGTTAGCATGAAATTAGCTTGGAAGAGACTAATTGGACATAGTTGCTTGTAAATGTGTTCCTGGATACACTTAGCCAAGAAGAATGACGGAGGAGCTCTTTGACTAATAACACATTTCATGTTCTTTAGTACCTTTATGTGTAGAAGCTGAAATAAATGAGCTATGAGGAAAAAATGGGGAGAACATTGGGAGATGCCAGGAAGCACCATTCCACTTAAACATTTCATGTGTGCCAAAATAATTTGTTTGAAATGCTGAATTCTGTACATTGAAGTTCTAGGCTACAGACCTAGGGACAGAACTAGCAAAAAATAGTTAGTGAGCTTCGATATTGGCAGGCTGAAAGAGAGAAGGAGCTATGAGCCTAAAGTGAAACCCTCTGGAGGGATGAGCACTTTTCAGGAAGGGGATATCAGGGTGAAAAGAAGGGATCCTTTTTTAGGGCTGTGGAGAATAGCAAAAGCTGTCCAAGGTAACAGGAATTTGCATTTCTGAAAGATTACTTCCAGGAAGAGTGTTTCCCCCAGTGTGGACATGGACCGTGGGGTTTCTTATGCTGGTGTTTCACAGCTGGAACTCATCATCCAACAGGTCTGTGATGCTGCAAATGATTCCACCAGGCAGGGCACTTTGGGATTAATCAAAACCCAGCTGCATGGAGGAGAGTAGCTGTACCATACAGGCTGAAGCTAGCAAAGGGTCCGGTAAGCTGGTGTCTGTTTAGAGACTCCTCCAGAAAGCCTAACCCAGCTGCTGTGGCCACAAAGAAAAAGAGCTGGAAACCATAAGTCCTGGTCTTCCCACTCATGAGCTACAGCCCAGCATCCAATTAACTCGTCCACTTTTAAAGAGACAACCCTAGCATCTTTGCCCTTTGTAAGGACCTTCACTCTTCACATGTGTATTTAGCGTGCTCCAAGGCTCCAAAATGTTCACGCAATTTTCTCCTATCTGGTTTTGAGATACGTCTGGGGAAAAGTTGGAATTTGCCATTTTGCAAGATGAAAAGCAGAAGCTAAATTTTAATTATCAGAAATATCAGGGTGTTTTTAGAACACCGTTCTCCGTGTCAGTAAAACTTTTCGGTTCTTTTAAAAATCCTTCATGTGGTTGTTCAGAAAGACAAATTTTAATTTTAAAAGGGAACGCGATGAACTTATTCAATACTTTCATTTTATAGGCAATGAAAGGAGGTCTAGAGGGATTAAGTGACTTGCCTTAGGTCATTTTCATAAAGATGAAAAAAAAAGTCTTGAACTAATTCTCTAGATTTTAGATTGGGTGAAAAAAAAAAGACTATTTTCTTAATTCACTTTCTAACAAATCACTCACTTCACCTCCCCAAGTTCAAAGCTTGCTGTCTTTCAATGCTCAATATTCCCTTGATCCAGAATTTGGCCACAAGAGGAGGGGGAGGGGAGCCTATTGAAGAATATACTTGTTTCCATGCTGCTTACATTGTCAACACAGCAGGAATAATAATAGAAATACAGTTTTGCAGGGGAAGGTCAAGGGAGTGAGCTCACGAAGAAAAACAACTACCTTTAAACAAGCCAAAGAAAGCAGGGGTATGTAACAGATTTTGCTAACGGGGCTGTGATTAAATAAAATAAATGAGAGTTTGAGGTGGGCATAGAAAGACAGAGAGCCAGCCCACAAGAGTAAATATAAACAATACAGTCCGATAGAGAACGTCACATAGGTAGGAACAAAATATTGGGTGTCTCAGACAGTGAGTGTGTAGTAAATGATGGTATTTAGATTTTGCTACAGAACTGTGTGTGCTGAGTCGATGTTTCCAAATGGAATAGTTAAGAATAAATAAATTAATCGGGATCCTGTTTCTAGTTTGATTCAGAAAAACATTTATTATTTTCTTTAGCGAATAATGTTAAGTCTTTTTAAATGTCGAAATTTGTAAAAATGCTAATTTTGTTCAGGCTCTCACTGAAGGTCACAGAGTAGTCAATCGACGTGTACTAGTAAAATGCAATCACCTTATTTCCACTGACTCCACTGACAGGGAATGAAATCTAACACAATTAATAAGTATTTATTAATTTAACAGCTCATGTTAATATGTGAAACATAACCTCCCGCTTATTAGGATGAAATGAGTGTGTTATTAGAAATTACATTATAGGTCAAGCAGAAGAGAGCAGCACATAATCTTCCTGCTGAATAAATAAATAACTATTTGTGGACTGACTTCCTAAAGGAGATATCAATTGAAACAAGTGATTAAAGTTGACAATGGAATTGTACAAATGACCCTAATGAATGAATTTTCTAATCTTTTTCGTGTTTGTGGACATTAGCCCTGTTTGCACCGAGTGAATAACTATGCATGCCTCACAACCAGAGACGCCCGTAATTGGGTACAAATGATGCTCAGTTACCTATTCTGTGGCATCTGTGAATTCTGACAGATCATTCTATCTTCAGCTGGGGAAAGTCCAAATTTTCCTTTTTCTTTTTAAACTGCCACTGACTTGGCGACTGTTGACTTGGCAAAGCTCCTCACCAGATCCCAGATAAGACCACCCATTTACAAAACATCAAATCTTCTTTTGCAGTTTTGGATTAAGGATTCGAACCTTAAAAAAAAAAAAACAAAGTTCTACTTCCAAACCCCCTTCTCTTTGTAAATACGATAAACCCATGGCTATTTGGCCCATACTCTGTGACAGTAGTAAGATAATGTCACTCTTCACATAAGTTCTTACTTACTGGCTACCTTTTGATGGATTTAACGGCTGCCAGCAAATAATGGATAACAATTTTGGTAAAGGCGGTCATGCCAGGCTTGTAAATGAGATCCTTCCTGTGAATAGTCAGGGAGGTCTCAATGGCACAGACATGTGACAGAATTAGAGCTACCCTAACGCTTCTGTCTGTCTCCTCAGCCCTCACATATTTAGGGTATAATGTGTTACTTCTCAATCTGATGCCCGGTCCATTTATGGGCTTAGATTAAAGGGTGATGTTACTATGTCGTCAGGAATTTTGAAATTGGTAATAACATCACTGCCTCATGTCTGATGAGCTGAGATCAGCTCATTAGCCAAAAGTGTTAGAAATTTATAGTTGGCGGCATTTTCTTTGCAGGGTTTCCAGTAAAAACTTACTTCTAATCTGCTAAAACGCATTTTTTTAACTTCTCAAAGACGTCTGAAGGATTAATGACCCTGTTTCTTTTCTCCTACATTTAAAATATAACATGTTCTGTTTGATGCTTCTTTATTGGTATTTTTATGAGCAATAAAAAGGCTTTCCTCCATGTATGTTACATATTTTTAAAAGGGGTGAAAAAATGATAAATTATTTCAAAAGTTTTAATGAAACATCAAGGGGGGTTTATATTATGTGGGACTGTCTTGGGCGGCTAAAATATTTTAACCTATAGCCTGCTTTCTTATTCTGATTAAGTATTTATCAAGCCTAATACAAATCAAATGTAGAATCAAGCCCAAATAGGAACCAAAGCATTTTCTTTTTGTGTTCATGAGAACACTTCATGTGGGATTAGTATTTTCATAAAATCACAAATATAAATGTCAATGAATTTTATATGACATAGATGAAACTGCAGTGGCAAAAATCTTTGCATGCATTGTCACCTAATCTGGAACCCCCAAATAACTGATGGGTCCTAAGAGGAAGGAGAGGTAAATAATGTCTGCTTTCATATTTTTCCACATGTGTCCTCGATGTCTAAAATTCATTAGCTATATTATTGTAGGATAATGTTCAGGTCCGTTCTACAGGTATACAATTGTTGGGGGCAGAAAAACACAAAATGAGTTCAGAGTGTGATTTAATGAACAGGACTACAGTTGTTCTTTATATTTACTTAGAGTTACATGAGAATGTAGACATTGATTCTTACATTTATAGAACATCTTTTTTTGTCATTTGAAATTCATTTTTATTCAGTCTTTTTCATTTAAGCATGCTTCAATGTATTTATAATAAATGAAAGTACATATAAACCTTCCAGAACATCTCTGGGAATACGGAATTATATTAATAACACTCTTAATGTCATTTATTTGACATGGGATCTGATTATGCCATTAAAGACCTAGTTCCTCTGATACTCACACAGGGATTAGAAATAACTGAATTGGGGAAACATCCCAGAAATGAGGAATAGTTATTTTTAAATTCAATGGTAGAATTCACACTTTTAAAATGGTACAATTCACAGTTCCTCCTCTTCAGGAATGTTAAATCTTGTTTGAGAGGAAATTCATATATTCATGATAAATTAGAAAACAATTTGGAAGCAATATATAAAATTTATACAGAGCTGCAGGCTGTAGGTGCCATTCTGAGGCAATTCAGAACATGAGAAAAATCAACGTGGGCTGGTGTTCGTTCAGGCAAACTTCACGGAGCGGGCAAATCTCGTGAATGTTAAAGATATGTCGCGCTGTTATTAGCAGAGAGATGATAAAGAAGACCAGAAACCAAGACAAATGAGAGCTTGTCAGGGGGCAAAACTGGCCATGAGTGTTGAACAGAGGGAAGAAGCTCTCAGCTGAACATTGTAAGACTGAAAATGTAAAATGCGGTCAGTTGATACAGGCCCTGGAGGCTGGGTAGAGGCTTTTAAATTTGTTCTATACGCAAAAAGTAGCCAACAGATTGTTAACAAAGAAAATACACGGTAAACGTGACTCTATTGTGAACCTGACCACCATGAGATAAACTGGTGATGCTCAGAAACTAGGTGGTCAACTGTTAAAAGATGTGAAATGAGCTGTTGATGGTCCAAAATTTTTTGTTTGTAGCAGCTTCATTTTCAATAGTGAAAACCTAGAAATGACCCAAACACCCAGAAAAAGATGAATGAATAAACTAAAAGTGGTACATCCAAAGATAAGAAAAGAGATGAGTTACTCCTATGTATCACTGATGAATCTTAAATAATTATGAAACAAAAGAAAACAGAAGAGAAAACAGTAAATGATTTATGATTCCAATCAGATAAATTCAAGAAAATGCAAGGGTAGACTGGTGGTCATATGACACGGGAACAAAGAAACCAACAGGGACTTTATGAAGAACGTATACTGTACTAGGTCTTAGTAGCTAAATGGGTGTGGGACGAGAAAAAGATGCAATAAAGGTGACCGCAAACGATGTATCTCGGGGAAGCAGGGTAACATGGGAGCCATGGACAAAAAAGGGGGAGCTGACCAGGGATTCATTTTTGATGATCACATACCCTCAGGCTTGACTTCACAAACCTGACCACCTTACTGGACATGTTCTGTGGACAACTGGAAATAAATTACAGATAAAAGTTTGAGCAGAAACTGCAGGTTTCATAATGAGCACATAGGCGACCATTGGGGTGGCAAGAGAAGCTGAGCAATCGAAGGAATTGGATAAAGAAAGAAGAGAATGGAAACTTTGGGAATTCTCTACAAGAGAACTAGTAGATACAGAATGGATAAGCAACAAGGTCCTACTGTATAGCACAGAGAACTATATTCAATATCCTCTGATAAACCATAATGGAAAAGAATATTAAAAGAAGAATATATGTATATATGTATAACTGAATCACTCTGCTGTACAGCAATGCTTAACACAACATTGTAAATCAACTATACTTTAATAAAACAATGAGAAAAAAAAAGAGAGAACTAGTAGAAAGACAAGCAAAATAGGAAATAAAGGAGAAAATAAGAAAGATATTTCAGGAACTTCCCTAGTGGTCCAGTGGTTAAGACTTCGCCTTCAGGCTTCCCTGGTGGCACAGTGGTTAAGAATCCGCCTGCCAATGCAGGGGACACGGGTTCGAGCCCTGGTCTGGGAAGATCCCACATGCTGCGGAGCAACTAAGCCCGTGCACCACAACTACTGAGCCTGTGCTCTAGAGCCCGCGAGACACAACTACTGAGCCTGCACACCTAGAGCCCATGCTCTGCGACAAGAGAAGACACTGCAATGAGAAGCCTGGGCACCGCAATGAAGAGTAGCCCCCATTCGCTGCAACTAGAGAAAGCCCGTGCGCAGCAACGAAGACCCAACACAGCCAAAAATAAATAAATAAATTTACTAGAGAAAAAAAAAAAAGACTTTGCCTTCTAATGCAGGCGATGTGGGTTCGATCCCTGGTCAGGGAGCTAAATCTCACATGCCTTGTGGCCAGAAAACCAGAACATAAAACAGAAGCAATAATGTAACAAATTCAATAAAGACTTTAAAAATGGGCCACATTAAAAAAAAACTGTTTACGAGGAGCTTCAAGATGGCAGAAGAGTAAGATGCGGAGATCACCTTCCTCCCCACAGATACATCAGAAATACATCTACACGTGGAACAACTCCTACAGAACACCTACTGAACGCTGGCAGAAAATCTCAGACCTCCCAAAAGGCAAGAAACTCCCCACGTACCTGATTAGGGCAAAAGAAAAAAGAAATAACAGAGACAAAAGAATAGGGACGGGACCTGCACCAGTGGGAGGGAGCTGTGAAGGAGGAAAGGTGTCCACACACTAGGAGCCCCTTCGCGGGCGGAGACTGCGGGTGGCGGAGGGGGGAAGCTTCGGGGCCACGGAGGAGAGCGCAGCCACAGGGGCGCGGAGGGCAAAGCGGAGAGATTCCCGCATGGAGGATTGGCGCCGACCAGCACTCACCAGCCTGAGAGGCATGTCTGCTCCCCCACCGGGGTGGGCGGGGGCTGGGAGCTGAGGCTCGGGCTTCAGTCGGATCGCAGGGAGAGGACTGGGGTTGGCGGCGTGAACACAGCCTGAAGGGGCTAGTGCGCCACGGCTAGCCGGGTGGGAGTCCGGGAAAAGGTCTGGAGCTGCCGAAGAGGCAAGAGACATTTTCTTGCCTCTTTGTTTCCTGGTGCGCGAGGAGAGGGGATTCAGAGCGCCGCCTAAACGAGCTACAGAGACGGGAGTGAGCCGCGTCTATCAGCGCGGACCCCAGAGACGGGCCTGAGACACTAAGGCCACTGCTACCGCCACCAGGAAGCCTGTGTGCGAGCACAGGTCACTCTCCACACCGCCCCTCCCGGGAGCCGGTGCCGCCCGCCACCACCAGGGTCCCGTGATCCGGGGACAACTTCCCCGGGAGAACGCATGGCGCGCCTTGGGCTGGTGCAACGTCATGACGCCTCTGACGCCGCAGGCTCGCCCCACCTCTTCCGTACCCCTCCCTCCCCCCACCTGAGTGAGCCAGAGCCCCCGAAGCAGCTGCTCCTTTAACACCGTCCTGTGTGAGTGGAGAACAGACACCCTCAGGCGACCTATGCGCAGAGGCGGGGCCACATCCAAAGCTGAACCCCGGGAGCTGTGCGAACAAATAAGAGAAAGGGAAATCTCTCCCAGCGGCCTCAGGAGCAGCGGATTAAAGCTCCACCATCAACGTGATGTACCTGCATCTGTGGAATACCTGAATAGACAACAAGTCATCCCAAATTGAGGAGGTGGACTTTGGGAGCAAGAGATATATACATATTTCCCTTTTTCTCTTTTTGTGACTGTGTATGTGTGTGCTTCTGTGTGTCATTTTGTCTGTATAGCTTTGATTTTACCATCTGTCCTAGGGTTCTGTCCGTCGGTTTTTTTTTTTTTTTACTTTGTAAAATTTTTTCCTTAATAATTATTTTTTATTTTTTTATTTTTATTTTTTTATTTTTTTTATTTTTTTTATTTTTTATTTTAATAACTTTATTTTATTCTATTTTACTTTCCTTTTTTCTTTCTTTTTTTTCTTTCTTTTTTTTTTTCTTTCTTTCTTTCTTTCTTTCTTTCTTTCTTTCTTTCTTTTCTTTTCTTTCCTTTCTTTCTTTCTATTTTTTCTCCCTTTTATTCGGAGCCGTGTGGATTAAAGGCTCTTGGTGCTCCAGCCAGGCATCAGGGCTGTGCTTCTGAGGTGGGCGAGCCAACTTCAGGACACTGGTCCACAAGAGACCTCCCAGCTCCACATAATATCAAATGGGGAAAATCTCCCAGAGATCTCCATCTCAAAGCGAAGACCCAGCTTCACTCAATGACCAGCAAGCTCCAGTGCTGGACATCCTATGGCAAACAACTAGCAAGACAGGGACACAACACCATCCATTAGCACAGAGACTGCCTAAAATCATAATAAGTTCACAGACACCCCCAAACACACCACCAGACGTGGACCTGCCTACCAGAATGACAAGATCCAGACTCATCCACCAGAACACAGGCACTAGTCCCCTCCACCAGGAAGCCTACACAACCCACTGAACCAACCTTAGCCACTGTTGACAGACACCAGAAACAAGGGGACCTACGAACCTGCAGCCTGTGAAAAGGAGACCCCAAACACAGTAAGTTAAGCAAAATGAGAAGACAGAAAAACACACAGCAGATGAAGGAGCAAGGCAAAAACCCACCAGACCTAACAAATGAAGAGGACATAGGCAGTCTACCTGAAAAAGATTTCAGAATAATGATAGTAAAGATGATCCAAAATCTTGGAAATAGAATAGAGAAAATACAAGAAACGTTTAACAAGGACCTAGAAGAAGTAAAGAGCAAACAAACAATGATGAACAACACAATTAATGAAATTAAAAATTCTCTAGAAGGGATCAATAGCAGAATAACTGAGGTAGAAGAACGGATAAGTGACCTGGAAGATAAAATAGTGGAAATAACTATTGCAGAGCAGAATAAAGAAAAAAGAATGAAAAGAACTGAGGACAGTCTCAGAGACCTCTGGAACAACATTAAGCACACAACATTCGAATTATAGGGGTCCCAGAAGAAGAAGAGAAAAAGAAAGGGACTGAGAAAATATTTGAAGAGA
Source organism: Balaenoptera physalus (assembly GCF_965194825.1). Taxonomy (NCBI): domain Eukaryota; kingdom Metazoa; phylum Chordata; class Mammalia; order Artiodactyla; family Balaenopteridae; genus Balaenoptera; species Balaenoptera physalus. The sequence continues at coordinate 44,084,197 of NC_138902.1, read as the reverse complement.
TTAAAGTTGAAAACTTCCCTAATAGGGGAAAGGAAATAGTTAATCAAGTCCAGGAAGCACAGAGAGTCCCATACAGGATAAACCAATGAGAAACATGCCAAGACACATACTAATCAAACTATCAAAAATTAAATACAAAGAAAAAATATTAAAAGCAGAAAGGGAAAAACAACAAATAACACACAAGGGAATCCCCATAAGGTTAACAGCTGATCTTTCAACAGAAACTCTGCAAGCCAGAAGGGAGTGGCAGGACATATTTAAATAATGAAGGAGAAAAAACTACAACCAAGATTACTCTACCCAGCAAGGATCTCATTCAGATTTGACGGAAAAATTAAAAGCTTTACAGACAAGCAAAAGCTAAGAGAATTCAGCACCACCAAACCAGCTTTACAACAAATGCTAAAAGAACTTCTCTAGGCAGGAAACACAAGAGAAGGAAAAGACCTACAATAACAAACCCAAAACAATTAAGAAAATGGGAATAGGAACATACATATCGATAATTACCTTAAATGTAAATGGATTAAATGCTCCAACTAAAAGACATAGACTGGCTGAATGGATATGAAAACAAGATCCGTATATATGCTCTCTACAAGAGACCCACTTCAGACCTAGTGACACATACAGACTGAAAGTGAGGGAATACAAAAAGATATTCCGTGCAAATGGAAATCAAAAGAAAGCTGGAGTAGCAATTCTCATATCAGACAAAATACACTTTAAAACAAAGACTACTACAAGAGACAAAGAAGGACACTACCTAACGATCAAGGGATCAATCCAAGAAGAAGATATAACAATTGTAAATATTTATGCACCCAACATAGGAGCACCTCAGTATATAAAACAAATACTAACAGCCATAAAAGGGGAAATTGACAGTAACACAATCATAGTAGGGGACTTTAACACCCCACTTTCACCAGTGGACAGATCATCAAAAATGAAAATAAATAAGGAAACACAAGCTTTAAATGATACATTAAACAAGATGGACTTAATTGATGTTTATAGGACATTCCATCCAAAAACAACAGAATACACATTCTTCTCAAGTGCTCATGGAACATTCTCCAGGATAGATCATATCTTGGGTCACAAATCAAGCCTTGGTAAATTTAAGAAAATTGAAATCGTATCAAGTATCTTTTCCGGCCACAACGCTATGAGACTAGATATCAATTACAGGAAAAAATCTGTAAAAAATACAAGCACATGGAGGCTAAACAATACACTACTTAATAACCAAGAGATCACTGAAGAAATCAAAGAGGAAATCAAAAAATACCTAGAAACAAATGACAATGAAAACACGACGACCCAAAACCTATGGGATGCAGCAAAAGCAGTTCTAAGAGGGAAGTTTATAGTAATACAATCCTACCTTAAGAAACAAGAAGCATCTCAAATAAACAACCTAACCTTACACCTAAAGCAATTAGAGAAAGAAGAACAAAAAAACCCCAAAGTTAGCAGGAAGAAAGAAATCATAAAGATTAGATTAGAAATAAATGAAAAAGAAATGAAGGAAATGATACCAAAAATCATTAAAATTCAAAGCTGGTTCTTTGAGAAGATAAAAAAAATTGAAAAACCATTAGCCAGACTCATCAAGAGAAAAAGGGAGAAGACTCAAATCAATAGAATTAGAAATGAAAAAGGAGAAGTAACAACTGACACTGCAGAAATACAAACGATCATGAGAGATTACTACAGGCAACTATATGCCAATAAAATGGACAACCTGGAAGAAGTGGACAAATTCTTAGAAATGCACAACCTTATGAGACTGAACCAGGAAGAAATAGAAAATATGAACAGACCAATCACAAGCACTGAAATTGAAAGTGTGATTAAAAACTTTCCAACAAACACAAGCCCAGGACCAGATGGCTTCAGAGGCGATTTCTATCAAACATTTAGAGAAGACCTAACACCTATCCTTCTCAAACTCATCCAAAATATAGCAGAGGGAGGAACACTCCCAAACTCATTCTACGAGGCCGCCATCACCCTGATACCAAAACCAGACAAAGATGTCACAAAGAAAGAAAACTACAGGCCAATATCACTGACGAACATAGATGCAAAAATCCTCAACAAAATACTAGCAAACAGAATCCAACAGCACATTAAAAGGATCATGCACCATGATCAAGTGGGGTTTATCCCAGGAATGCAAGAATTCTTCAATATACACAAATCAATCAATGTTATACACCATATTAACAAATCGAAGGAGAAAAACCATATGATTATCTCAATCGATGCAGAGAAAGCTTTCAACAAAATTCAACACCCATTTATGATAAAAACCCTCCAGAAAGTAGGCATAGAGGGAATTTTCCTCAACATAATAAAGGCCACATATGACAAACCCACAGCCAACATCATCCTCAATGGTGAAAAACTGAAACCATTTCCACTAAGATCAGGAACAAGACAAGGTTGCCCACTCTCACCACTATTATTCAACATAGTTTTGGAAGTTTTAGCCACAGCAATCAGAGATGAAATAGAAATAAAAGGAATCCAAATCGGAAAAGAAGAAGTAAAACTGTCACTGTTTGCAGATGACCTGACACTATACATAGAGATCCTAAAGATGCTACCAGAAAACTACTAGAGCTAATCTATGAATTTGGTAAAGTAGCAGGATACAAAATTAATGCACAGAAATCTCTTGCATTCCTATACAGTAATGATGAAAAATCTGAAAGTGAAATTAAGAAAACCCTCCCATTTACCATTGCAACAAAAAGAATAAAATATCTAGGAATAAACCTACCTAAGGAGACAAAAGACCTGTATGCAGAAAATTAAAAGACACTGATGAAAGAAATTAAAGATGATGCTAGATGGAGAGATATACCATGTTCTTGGATTGGAAGAATCAACATTGTGAAAATGACTCTACTATCCAAAGCAATCTACAGATTCAATACAATCCCTATCAAACTACCACTGGCATTTTTCACAGAACTAGAAGAAAAAATTTCACAATTTGTATGGAAACTCAAAAGACCTCAAACAGCCAAAGCAATCTTGAGAAAGAAAAATGGAGCTGGAGGAATCAGGCTCCCTGACTTCAGACTATATTACAAAGCTACAGTAATCAAGACAGTACGGTACTGGCACAAAAACAGAAATATACATCAATGGAACAGGATAGAAAGCCCAGAGATAAACCCACGCACATATGGTCACCTTATCTTTGATAAAGGAGGCAAGAATATACAGTGGTGAAAAGACAGCCTCTTCAATAAGTTGTGCTGGGAAAACTGGACAGGTACATGTAAAAGTATGAAATTAGAACACTCCCTAACACCATACACAAAAATAAACTCAAAATGGATTAAAGACCTAAATATAAGGCCAGATACTATCAAACTCTTAGAGGAAAACATAGGCAGAACACTCTATGACATAAATCGCAGCAAGATCCTTTTTGACCCACCTCCTAGAGAAATGGAAATAAAAACAAAAATAAACAAATGGGACCCAGTGAAACTTAAAAGCTTTTGCACAGCAAAGGAAACCATAAACAAGACAAAAAGACAACTCTCAGAATGGGAGAAAATATTTGCAAATGAAGCAACTGACAAAGGACTAGTCTCCAAAATTTACAAGCAGCTCATGCAGCTCAATATCAAAAAAACAAACAACCCAATCCAAAAATGGGCAGAAGACCTAAATAGACATTTCTCCAAAGAAGATATACAGATTGCCAACAAACACATGAAAGAATGCTCAACATCATTAATCATTAGAGAAATGCAAATCAAAACTACAATGAGATAGCATCTCACACCGGTCAGAATGGCCATCATCAAAAAATCTACAAACAATAAATGCTGGAGACGGTGTGGAGAAAAGGGAACCCTCTTGCACTGTTGGTGGGAATGTAAATTGATACAGCCACTATGGAGAACAGTATGGAGGTTCCTTAAAAAACTAAAAATAGAACTACCATACGACCCAGCAATCCCACTACTGGGCATATACCCTGAGAAAACCATAATTCAAAAAGAGTTATGTACTAAAATGTTCATTGCAGCTCTATTTACAATAGCCAGGACATGGCAGCAACTGAAGTGTCCATCAACAGATGAATGGATAAAGAAGATATGGCACATATATACAATGGAATATTACTCAGCCATAAAAGGAACAAACCTGAGTTATTTGTAGTGAGGTGGATGGACCTAGAGTCTGTCATACAGAGTGAAGTAAGTCAGAAAGAGAAAAACAAATACTGTATGCTAACACATATATATGGAATTTAAGGGAAAAAAAAAAAGGTCATGAAGAACCTAGGGGCAAGACGGGAATAAAGACACAGACCTACTAGAGAACAGACTTGAGGATATGGGGAGGGGGAGGGGTGAGATGTGACAGGGTGAGAGAGTGGCATGGACATATATACACTACCAAACGTAAAATAGATAGCTAGTGGGAAGCAGCCGCGTAGCACAGGGAGATCAGCTCGGTGCTTGTGACCACATAGAGGGGTGGGATAGGGAGGGTGGGAGGGAGGGAGACGCAAGAGGGAAGAGATATGGGAACATATGTATATATATAACTGATTCACTTTGTTATACAGCAGAAACTAACACACCATTGTAAAGCAATTATACTCCAATAAAGATGTTAAAAAAATTTTTTTTAAAGAACGATATTTGAAGAGCTAAGGGATGCCAAGGAAGAGAGTGCTAAGAAGGAGAGAGCCATTTTGTCAGAAGCAGCAAAGATGGGGAGTATAAAGAAAAGCTGTCTGGATTTAAGGTTCCTTATTTGTTTTTACGAGGATTGTAAAAAAAAAAAAAAAAAAGTTAGCTTAAAAAGCTAAAAATTAGCTTAAAAAGTTAATTAGCTTAAAAAGCTTAAAAATTAGCTTAAAAATTAGCTTAAAAAGCTATGTCATTGATGATTGGGAAGGGGATCATTTAGCACAAATGTTAGTTTCTTAAGATGGTAAGGTTTCAATTTATATTTTAGATGCATTTTCCTCCTATTAGGGAAATGAGTAAACCAACTCACTTCTTAGTTTGCTTCTTACTGGAATTTAGCAGTTCAGCTGAACTAATTTAAGTTTTTGAGCTTATGAACAGCTCCAACTTTGTATTTAAATTTCATGTGCTCTCTGTCCTCCTTAATGTTCCACTAACAATCCATCTTACTTTCAAGTCTGACAATTTCCTAAGGGTATTGACCACCCACTGAGAGTATGCCTTCAAAAGGCAAAGCCCTTTAAGACCTGTGTTGAGTGAAGCAAAAATGCTTAGACTGCAGTCAATACTGTTAGAACTGAACTGGGATAAGGGTACAGTGATTCAGAAGAATTAGTTCCATTATTTTTACTGATGCTTCAGGAAAGCAATAGCATCCAGGAAAACAATAGAATGGAGAGATTTGTGATGGTCATTGGGATACTCGGCTCTGTAGTCGAACATCCTCACTATAGAATTTCACTAAAAGTGCAGTTAAACACGTAGAACTGAAGACTGCACCAACTCTTCAGACACTGAAGATTTTCCAAATAAATGGTTCAGCTTCCTTTAAGTAAGAATAATGGGCAGGACTATACTCTACTTGGTTTATAATAGACACTTCTGAAAAGAATTGATTTTTTTCTAATAATAGAGTAGGACATGGGTTAGTCCTACACATTAGAATAAATGGCTGGACTTTAATAATCTTAAATTCAAAACTGCAAAAAAAACCCCACAGTGAATATTGACATTTAGAAGCCTCTCAATATCAACATAAATCCTATATATAAGAGACTGAGATTGCAACTGATTTTTTTTTTTCTTATTCCCACTGAACAGTTTTGTATTTAAGTGGTCTTTTTTCTTTGAAAAATCTGATTCCCATCCATAAATATTTCTAAATCAGGAGAGTGTGCCTTTAAATTAAGTCTGTTCCTGAAGTGACCCATATCTGGCCATTGGGTAACCTGTATCAGGTAGTACCACATGTTCACAATCAACCCCAGCATGCACCCTTTGGGCTGGTAACTAAAATGTGACAATTCTGATAATTAAACCACCTAAAGCCAGCAGCTGATGTCTTGCATTAATTCAAAACAGCATAAGGTGAAACTCAGCGCACTATCCAATTACCAGCGACATGGTTATATACGCTCTCAACTCTGTGGTGTGGCTTTCCTCAGATACGCTAAACCTGATGTCTGACAAAAACTGTAATTTAAACAAATAAAGCGGGTAGTGGATGGACTGTAGCCTGTTTAACAAAGAGTCCCTCTGAAGCGTCTCTTGATTAGCAAGGCTGAGTAGGTCAGAGGATGACATTTTCCAATCAACCTAACATTCACTGAGAAATTATATTTTCCTGTATCATTCATTAAGAGGTAGTGGAGTTCAGATTTTTGATTTATATGGAAAATCCCAATTAATTAAAATAATGAAGAAGAAAAATAAAAGCAAATTACTTTTATACTGGGGTACAATTTTTTTTTTTTTTGAATCTTCTAAACTGTATTTGCAACTGACAAAAACATCTGGAACTGACAGAAAATCTTCCTAGAGACAAGGCCCTCAGCAGAGTCTGTCCCCACCATAAAATTTTACATCAACTGTACAGAACAAAATTAGCAATGAGTGATCTTTGGCACTAGAATGGGTAATTCGTTAGCTGTTCATACAATATCCAAACTGCACATCACATGACATTAAACTGCTGGTTAACAGTTAAATTTTACATTTAAATTATCTTAAGAAGTTGGACGTCCTAGCTAAGTTTTTTCAGTATCAATATGCTAATCATATCTAACACGTATGCCGGAGGTAGAGACTTCTGTAAGAGATTTATTAAAGAGAACACAATTGAGAGTACAATAAAGAAAAACACTTCCAATCTTGGAACCATATAGTCAAATGTCTTTGCTGGTTCAACAAGCCAACGCTGAAATGCAGAACTCTTACTTCTTTTATTTCTGTAGAGATTTTGCACAGGAGTAGGACTTTCTTTTGTTTGGACTTCTGAATTTTGGAATATGCGGATTGCTTCTTTTAAAAGTATGATTATTAACATGGAATGTGCATGAACCAAACTCACTTAACATCATTATTAAAAATAACAAAAACAACTCAACTGCATTAGAGACAACAACAAATAAAATCTTTTAAACTCTCCATGATATGTGGCCAGAATGAGTGACAAGTATGCAAGTCAACCTAATGATTCTAACCTTTGATGGTGACTGTGAATTACTACAGATTTATGATATATAGGTGAGTTGAAATTTTATTTCCAAACTCTGCACTGTGCAGGGGCTTTATTATTTTCAGGCGGTAAGACCCTTCGTGAAATTATATGATTTTATAAAGATAAAAGTAATCTAATAACTGGAAACTTCCAATCAAAATGACCAGCAACTGTGTATCTCTGACTTCAGGTACTCTTCTTCACAGTTGGGAAAGACCTTTCCTTTATAAAAAGGCATTTCCTGAAGTAGGTTCAAGTATAACATACTTGCCTTTTACCAAAAACTGGCTGGCCAAAAATTTATACTAAACTATAGGTATTATTTTTAGAAGTGTACTGTCTCTTAAATGAGACAGAAAACGTAAAGCCTGGACATTTATAAGCTTAATGGGTAAAGCATAGGTATGACTAATAGGAAAAACATTTAGGTCCATTCTTGTATACTGGGATATAATTTTAACATTTATATGCATAGATTCCATTAGCAGTAAAGGAAGTGAAGGATTTCAGCGCTCTTCCAAAATGCAACCAGAAAACATGACAATGGGGATCACAGCTTCGAAGACGATAGCTTTATGTATCTTTGTTGTGCAAAAGCTGGTGCAGCCAAGAGGAACATCATTAATTTTAGGATAAATTTCCAATTATTACCTATTCAATTCAATTGTTCACATCGGTTCCCTACCATCACTACCACCACGACTGCATGCCAGCAAATGCCCTAAATGCATACCACGTAAAGACAATGAATTTGATTTGATTTGTATTTGTCCTTTTCATGGGCTGTCTATCTACATATCTGACAAGCCTGGGCTCTATCAGAGAACAGGGCTAAGAAATGACACACTGAAGTTGAGCCTTAGCTGTTTAGGATTGTTGCATGATTTTGACAGCTTGCCTTTTCCTCACATGTGCCTGTGTAGTGTATGTATCATAGGCATGAAACAGCTTAAAGTCAAATCTCTGAGGTCCTCCAGCCAACGGAGGACGCTCGATAGTTTAAAAGAGAAAGAATGATTTGAATTCAAGATTTCTGTACCATTTGGTAGCTTATTCTAGGTAGTTCCCAATTTTGAAGCTGTGTCCGATCGTCAGAAAGTCAAGGGGTGTAAAATTGAGTGCACCCTGAAGTCCGAGGGGCTGATCAGAGAGTGGGTAGAACAGAGACATTAATCTGGGTATCAAGCACTGGACTTGGAATTTTGTAGTCAAGTACACTGGTGGAAAGAAAATGTCCTTAGAAATACTTTAAGCAGTTGCAGGCGTGACTTAAAGCAGGATTCAAGGAAACATCCTTTCCAGTGCAGATTAGATAGAAGGGCAAGGATAAGAAAGAGAAAGAAGAAAAGTAAAATGAAAAAAGAGAGCCTGTATAGAACTAGGATAGATATGTATCCATCTAGATTAAAGGGTAGATTAAGGGTAATGACGAGAAATTGGAAATATTCATTAGAAACACAATGTGCTGTGTTGAGTATATCACTATGCTTAGGTTAACAGCCTAGCAAATCATATTTAGTTACTAATCCACCCTGTATATTTTAAGTTTTTTTCTGGCTGCAAAATGTCCTGGTTTTTTTTGTTTGTTTGTTTTAAGTCACTTAGATACATGTAAAGATAGTTAAATTGGGTAGACCTGACCGTAACTGAAGCTTAGAGTCTGGTGTCCAGAATAGACAGTCTAGTTTCACAGCATCCATTATAACTGAGTCTACTAGACTGGCACTTAGGATAAATCAGGTAAGCAGAAAGAAAAACTTTTTAAAGTGTACTGTATAAGGACTGACGAAATAAAACAGGAAAGTATTTAAAGTGCTTGCTGGGTTCTTACGTGCCAAATTTCTTCAAGGTAGCTATTTTCTCTAGCTACCAGATTTTATTTATGTTGGCTCAGTGTAAAACTTTCTTCATGATAAAGGACATTCAAGCAGGTGTCAGGCACTAAGAATAATGTCAGATATTAATTACCCCATTTAGAAATATCACTGAATTAAAATTGAATTAAATTGAATTAAAACTGATCATTAACCAAAAGCTTATTAGTAAGGTGTAATATCAAAATTAAGCCAGTAACAATGTAAGATTTTTAAACCAGATTTTTTGATTACTCTGAAGATTTAATCTGAATATGAAATTAATGCATGTGAAATTTGATATCTAAGAGATTTTCCTGAACCATGGTAGCATATAGCTAAATATTAAGTTAAGTACATGTCCATGATGGGCTTGATTTGCATCATATATATTAGCCAGAAATATAGATTACATATAAACTTTTAAGTATTAATACTGTAAATTAAAGAATCCAAGAATTTAAATAATGTAAATGCATTTAATTAATGCATTTTCATGTATTGGACTAGTGTTTCTTTCAAAAGTTTCCTTCAAAATTAGAATACAGTTGTATTTAATTTAATATCTAGCTACTTCCAAAATTATTAGCAAACCACAATGAAGCAGAAGTTTGAGGAGAAAATACAGCAAGAGATTTTCCCAGCAGCTTTCTCTAGCTATTGAAGGGTTCATGTAAAAGAAAACTTGGCTCAAAATACATATGAAGAATTTCAAACCCCTATTTAGAACAATAAGCTTATCTTCATTAAGTTTGTTCTTCAAATATTTTATCTCTAAGAAGGTCTCAGTGAAAACATATATCATGTCAGTATGTTAGCATGCTATAACAAATAAGTATACCCAAGAAGAAAAATATTTCACAGGCAGTATTTAATTTTTGAATTTGGATTCAATGTGCATTTTAGAGTTTCAACTTGGTTAAGACATTGTTATTTGATATAAGCCTTGGTCCCTTATGCATTATTTTTACATGGTTCAAATAAAATGGAGGCATAGTTATAGGACTGATTTTATTTTTTTCATGCCCAAGTTGAGGTTATATTGCTTAAATTCTAGTCAATGGTTTAAAAATCTTGAACCTCCATGTTCTTTGTACTTCGCAGAGTTTCTTCTTAGACTGTAGGAATGAGACAGAAGCTTTCAATATCCAAAGCTAGCACATATTCTTGGGGGGCAAGTAGCTATTTAGTTCAAGGGGAAACAAAGTACAACTTGTAATACAACGCTTATAAATTATATAAAGGGCAACATAAAACTATCTCATAATTGTATTGATCAAAGAGGAGTCCTAAGAAAGATGTCACATAAAACACCTTTGATACAAAGATCTAGAAAGTTTGGAATTTTTAAAAATAAACAAACAAAAATAGGATTCAAAAATTTTTCCGTGAAAAGCTATAGGGAGACTTGCTTGCAGTGGAACTTCTAAGTCTGTGATATTGTGATATAACAAGAAATATGGATTTGGTCTTGGTCCCCAGTTCCGGGGCACAGAGCTCCTAAACCCTTGTAATTTCCTGAGTGAAAGAGGTGAGATGAACATCTTTTGTGATTCATAATAAGCCCATTCAACCCTCTGTAAGTTTGTGTTAATGAGATGACTGGTTGCTGAAATCCCCTAGGTAGCTTCAGGAGGTGGGCTGGTGGCCAGAGAACCAACCATGTGATTAAAGGGTTGGAACTTTCAGGCCCAACCCTTGACCTCTGGGGAGAGGAGAGGGGCTGGAGATTGAGTGAATCACCAACAGCCAATGATTTTATCAGTCACACCTACGTAATGGAACTTCCATAAATCCCCTGAGCAATGAAGTTCAGACAGCTTCCAGGTTGGTGAAGTATCCATGTGCTGGGGGGGGTGGGGCACCCTACACTCCATAGGGACCAAAGTTCCTGCACTTGGGACTCTCCTGGATCTCACCTGATATACGTCTTCATCTGGCTGTTCATCTGTATCCTTTATAATATCCTTTATAATAAACCAATAATAGTAAGTAAAGTGTTCCCCAAGTTCTGTGAGTCATTATAGCAAAGTATCGAATCTGAGGAGAGGGTCATGGGAAACCCTGATTTGTGGCCACCTCCGACAGAAGTGACTGACTACTTGTGGATGGCATCTGAAACGGGGGAAGTCTTCTGGAACTGAGCCTTTAACCTGTGGGGCCTGTACTATGATTCTAGGTAGGTAGCATCAGAATTGAATTAAACCGGAGGACACCCCGTTGGTGTCTGCAGAGAACTGCAGAATTGTTTGGTGTGGAAAATACACACATTTGGTGTCAGAAGTGTTGTGAGTAGAGAAACAGTATTTTCTTTTAAAGTCAAATTATGATAGATAAGGAATTAATATCAAATAAAAAACCTTGACATAAACAAAGTAGTTGAGAAAATGACTTGGAAGTATTTAACAGATTAATTGATATTTTAGAATTGTTTGCTACTATTTTGATAACTCAAAGAACAGGAAAAAACCCTTAAGACTGAAAAGGTAAAATTATGTTTTAAAAAAGAAAAGATACAATGAAGTATTATTCAGCCATAAAAAGAAATGAAATTCTAATATATCCTACAACATGGTTGAACCTTGAAAAATTTATAAGTTAAATAAGCCAGACACAGAAGAACAAGTATAACATGATTCCATTTATATGAGGTACACAGAATAGGGAATTCATAGAGACAGAAAGTAGAATACAGGTTAGTAGAGGGGAGAAGGGAAACGGGAAGTTACCGTTTAATGGGTACAGAGTTTCTGTTTGGGATGATGAAAAATTCTGGAAATAGATAGCAGTGATGATTATACAATGTTGTGAATGTACTTATTGCCATTGTATTGTACACTTAAAAACGGTTAAAATGGTACGTTTTACATTATGGATATTTTACCATAATAAGAAAGAAATTTTTTTAAAAAATTAAAAGAAAGGGAAAACAGTAATTATCGTCAGTAATTTTAACTTTGTTATTTCTATATTCAAGCCAAGAGACTTTGAACTAACAGGGCTAGCCCAATAACTAGTTTGTTATCTGGGAAGCAAGGTGCCATACGATGTCCTGTTGGTAGATAAACCTACCAGTGTGCCGTGAAAAATAATCAATTCATCTGGAATTCAGTGTAAATAATGAGAAGAGTTCCACAGGATTTTGTCAGGAGAACACAACTGTTTAATGTGTTTATCAAAATGTGTTATTTCCCCTGAGGGACCAGCATGCTTCCTCCTATCCATTAAGGAGAACCTGATAACTGAACATGTTTCTATTTATTTCCTCTGGCTACCAGAAAGCTCAAACAAAATACGATGCTCAGCGACTAGACTCATCTTATGATTGGCATATTTATGTTCTCCTTGTCCCTGGCACTGATCTTCTATCTCTATTTATAGTTCTATTATTTTGCTATAGGTTTGAAGAAAAATTGGATGTTGTCTCAAATTCTTTGTAAAAATTACAATGTAAAAATAGTTTGATCAGTGGGATGGAATCCAGTGTTAGGAGTATGCTCGTTCATTTTCAGAACATGCCTAACATGGATGATTTGGATGAACCGATGAACCTCTCTTCCACTCAGCTAAACACTCACACACACACGCATACACACATACACACGTTCTTAGTACAAAATTCTACCTCTGGAGAGCTTACTATTTGGTTAGAGAAACAGGTTTTTCACCCACAATTTGAAACGTTAGATGAACTACACCTGCTATTAAACAAAAAGATTAGTTGCATAAAAGGAAATATACAATAAGCACAACAGATTATAAATACAAAATGAAACACAAAATGAGCCATAACCTTGGACAGGGTCAAAATCCCCAGGAATATGTATATATTTTTTAAAAGACCTAAGATCGTAATTTAAAAATTGTTGATTAACAAGTTGCAAGGTGGTTGATTTGACTTGGGTGGTTGTTTTGAAATCATTTTATACTGTTTCTCTGCTTCTCTTAATCATACCTTTTGAGAGCCCGTTCATTTTGATATTTTAAGTAATTATCTCTATGTGCATGACTCTAAGCTATAACTGCATTTTCAGCTTTCACCCACCTATTGGACCAATTTGGAAGAAAGTGTTGAACTAGGTAAGTAAATTGTTAAAGTATCTCTAAGTCCTTCCCAACAACAGAAATCTATAATAATCTATAACAAAATTTTGGAAGTGGAGGAGAACTTAGAAATAATTCATTCCAATCCTCTAATTTTACAAATGACATCTTTGACGCTAAGTGTCCAAGGTGATACAATTATCTAGGGGCAAAGTCAGGATTAGAATCTGGGTGTTTCCCAGTTGGACTATGGTGTTGTTGAGAATGGACACCATAGTTTATGCATCTTCAAACTCTAATTCCAAGAAGAGGGCCATAGGTGATACGTTGTGTACAGGTCCCAGTGTTCGGGATATTTCTCTGTTCTGGAATACTTAAATTGAAATTCCCATGCTGACAAAATAAAATCTTCCCCCTTTCATTTCTCACTTAACATTTCTGCAGAAGCCCAAGAGGACACAAAGTGATGAGGAACACACATAATGAATGAATTCCCAGGTCCCACGTAGAGGAATAATTAACCCATTTGCTTCTCATTTCGATTCTGTCCCTCCCTTAAAATTTATTATTAGAATTGAGCAGATGCCCTCTACATAGGGTTTTCCTCCTAAAGTCGGAGCCTGGAGAGCCAGGGTGTTGCAGCCTTAACTCTGCGGGCAAACAGGGGGACCGCAGAAGTCTTTAAAAACATATGTTCTTTCAGCGAAAACCTTGAACTTCCAGAATTAACTCGAAATTACACGAGAGTATTTTCACCCTGCAATTTTTGACTTTATGTACTGTGTGCCTATTTCCCCCTCACTCAAAAGTCTACAAAATCGTAGAAGTTACATGAATGTGAGGAAACGTTTAAAAGATAATCATACTAATTGGGAAGAACGTCATCAAGAGCCTGAAGCTAAAAATTAGGCTAATTTTATGGTTCAGATGCCCAGCAAGGAGATGAATATATTAGTCGTTTAGTTTATATGTTACAGTTCCTGCAATCACTTCAGTTGGCTGCCAAAGTCAGAAAACCCAGGCAGCCCAAAGGTAAACATCTGATAGTAAGTTTTTGGCATTATCTGGGCCAAAGCTCTACAAATCTCCGGGAGACACAGTTTTGTTCTATTTCATTGACTCGGCACCGTTTTAATATTTGCTACTAATGCTAATAAAAGTAAAGCAAGATAAGCCAAGGAGGTCAAAATTTAAGACCAAGTGGATATATTTCATGACCTAGAATAATGCTTCATACATAGTATGTGGTCAATAAATATTACCCTCTCTTCCTGGCTTCCAATATCACTTTTCCCCAGAATAATGTATTTGTCTTTGTTCTGCACTAACGTGTTTAAACTCAGTCTCTTTACATGCCCCTTCTCCTTAATTTTTCTCTGTTAATTACTTCCACTAAGTTTCCTTCATCTTACTGGTGTCCGTTTCAGAAACCTAGTGAGAAGTAACATAACTGACTCAATCATTACGCCTGCCTCAATGAATGACCTTTTAAATTTCATATCCCTAAACTGTATTCTAAATTGTGCTACCCTTTTAAAGAGGTGGTCAGAAAATAAATCCTGAGAATATGGAGCAGAAGTAGAGCCAAATTATCCCCAAACAGGAAGAGTAGGGGCGAAGACTTTCACATTTGGGATTTCCGCTAGAATCCTAGCTTCTAGCCCAAGGCAATTTTATCATATACTAGCTTAATGAGTTATTCTCATTACAAACCAAATTAGCTTGGGTAAAACAACAGAATGATAAGATGAAATAAACAAAACATGACTCATATTTCAGGGACAAAAGTACTGACCTGCCCTATAAAATCCGAATGGCTTCATAATCCCATTTGGGCTGGTGCTGGAAGTTGGCCATAGTAGGTGATGTATTCAGTGCTTTGTAGATTTTACTGATTTTGTCCAAAGATATAAAATGTGTCATTTACCAGGCAAACTGAAACTTCTTCCTGAGTTTATACAAATCTTTACTAAAGGAAGGGTAAATTTATTTTCCTAATCTGCTTTCAAAGTCTAGAAGTTGATCTCATTAAATAAATTTTTACTTAGCACCTACTAAGTAACAGGCATTGCTCTAGTTGCAGACAATTTCCCTGACATTCAATGACCCTGTATCACGGCTTTTCCTTTTGCTATCTTATTAAAAATCGGGTAGTAAAATTGAATACAGTAAGTTGTCACAGTTTATTTTTAAATACATTTTTATGCCAGTCAGAATGATAAATTGTTACTGATGAAAGTATGATTACATTTTAATTCTCCAGTGTCTTTTGTTGTTTGTGTACATCTTTTCAGTAACAATTCTTAATATTTGCATAAAATTTGAAATTTTAAATCATTTCAGTCTGTTAATGTACCACCTATTTCTAAGAAGCCAGGAACTTCAACTCCTATTTTATAAATAAATAAGTCCAGGATCATCGATGTAGGTTATCCCTGGTTATCAAACTTGCTAACTTCCTTTGTCAGGAAGGAGAGAAGGAGGAGAGGAAGGTGCCTTTGGCTGGTACAGGTCAGGAATCAACAGGGGGCAGCGTTTAACGTTTCAATTATGAAGCGAATGAATAATATTATGAAGCCTCATGAAAATTATAATAAATTATTTCAGAGAAGAGGAAGGGCAATGCAAATGAAAATCCCATCATATTTATCCCCTCCCCATTGACTACTATGCAAGAGTTGAATTTGAAAAATTAACTTAGACACCCTAAAAAGCAGTTCACCTATTTTATTTTTAAAATCCAATCTGCACATGAAAAAAACCCATATTTTCTCCCATATTTTCTTTCCTTAACTTCAGTCTGCGCATGAAGGCATGCTCGCAGGTGCAGATATTTGACAGATCACTTTGGAACGTGCAATCAATCAAGTGCCACAAGTGAGTCTACCAGTTTTAAAAGAGGGATTAAAACTAAAAGCCCTCCCCTAAATATCACAAGAATCTGGGGTTTCTACACCGTGATCTCGGACACCAAATGAATTAGATGAGCATAGGATATTTTAAAGAAGAAGTAACATGTATCTCATTAACTACTGTTATCGCTGTACACTGAAATTTAAAAATAATGTCTTCACGAATGGAAATGGTACTGCAGATATTCAATGCATTCCCATGAGAATAGATGACGTGCTGTTTCGGTAACGTAGCACCTTGTTCTCTAAGCTGGCAGCAAATTCCCTTCACTGCTGTTCTACCTTCTTTTGATTGTACCTAATTTCTGTGAGACTGTCATGTTGCTGGGAGAGATGCAGAATTTACATTCCTCAAAACCAGTAAGGAGGGCCCCTGAAAACATTTAAAAACAATTTTTTTTAACTTCTTTATTCTATTTATTTATTTTTGGCTGCATTGGGTCTTTGTTGCTGCACGCAGGCTTTCTCTATTTGCTGCGAGCGGGGGCTACTCTTCATGCCGTGCGCAGGCTTCTCATTGCGGGGGCTTCTCTTGTTGCGGAGCACGGGCTCTAGGCGCGCGGGCTTCAGTAGTTATGGCACGCGGGCTCTAGAGCACAGGCTCAGTAGTTGTGGCGCATGGGCTTCGTTGCTCCATGGCATGTGGGATCTTCCCGGACCAGGGCTTGAACCCGTGTCCCCTGCATTGGCAGGCAGATTCTTAACCACTGCGCCACCAGGGAAGCCCCCTGAAAACATTTTTAATGTGGTTGGAGGTAATCTCTTTCACTGAAAATTCCTCTGAGATTTTTTATTTTTTCTTTTTCGCCTGTGATGAACCAAGACAGTGGTTCATTGTACACACTGTACTGAATATTGTTCTTTGAATTTAGGTCACTAGGCAGTGTGGGTCTCTATAGCCTGGCCCACATACTTCTGCACCTGTAATAGTGAAACAGTAAGTCTTGCTTTTCCACGCAGAGAGATGTTAAATGGGATAACATACGGGATAACATCACGAAGCTGCCCAGTACAGCTGTTTCCGTCTAAGACTAAGTGAGGAGCTGATTCTTAACTGTGAGGAGGGAATAGACCCTCCACCAGGGCGATGGGAAAGTCAGCCTACAGACAACACAGGCAACACTGGGGTGACTTAGAAGGCAGACCTGCAGGAAAAAGCACTCAGAAGAGATTCATAGATAGAGCTACTCCCTTGTTAAGAAATAAATAAAGACGTCAACATAAGATAAAATGTTAGAAGAAAAAGGTTTCCTCAGGACCAAAATTTAAGTACACTCTCAGCATTTACATATGTGGAAATAAAGAATCATCTGCAAATAATGCTAAGGATCTTAAATAAAACAGCATCCCAGAGCAGAAAGTTGTGCAGCACTGAGAAGATGATCTGCAAAATGGGTCAATACAGAGATGTACATTTTGACAAGACCAGACTATCCTTCGAGTATGGCTAAGAATTCTCTCCAATTCCTTAGTTTAGCTTTGTTCCTTTCCTCTTCTCCCCATCTCTCCCCTGCAGTCTCAGCTCCTTCCCTCTATTTTTCTATCAACCTAACTATACAACCTGTTACCTATATACATACCCATGTATCTATCTATCTATCCATCTTTTCAACCAATATAATGACACATACACTCTTATATAAATTAACCACACAGCCAGACATCCAACACTCTCATTCTAGGTTTAGTCATTTTCAATGAAATTTTTCATGATCATCATGTAATTGGACAACTGGCATGGGTGGTGCCTAGAATATCAACCCAGTAAGCAATATCCTTTATATAATGTCAGCCAGGCTCATTTCAACTTAGTAATGCCACAATTTGCACCACGGACATGAAAAATGTTTAGTAGGAATGACAGAAACGGCTATGTGCCTACTCTAGTCTCTGATACCTCCTTCCTCTCCATAGCAAAAAAACAAAACAAAACAAAAAACCAAATCCTTAACTTTAGTCTAGGCAGTCATGTAACCAACTGGACAACTGCATTTCCTAAACTGTTTGCAGTAGAGTTGCTTACTTGACTACCTTTTGGCCACTGACATATAAGCAAAGTAATGTGTGGTGCTTCCCTGAAGGCTCCTTAAAGGAAGGGCTGGCATCCTTCTTTGTTCCTTCTACTCTCTGTAGGCCTGAAAGAGGGATGTGATGACTGGAGCTCCAGCAGCTCTCTTGGACCTGATCGAATACCACAGGGGTGGAATAGTCAAGGATGAGGAAAAATCTTAATGACATCATGGAGGTGCCATAACCTGGGACTTGTTTTAAGTGAGAAAATAAATCCCTGTATGTATATGTCACAATTTTTTGGTAATCTCTTACTTGCGGATGAGCATAAACACTGATTGATAGATTAGGTAAAACACAATATGAAAAACTAAATAAAGTACTAATTAACACAAAGTTTCAGTACTTCTGTTTTTATCAATTAGCATGAAACCAAAGAAAGCTATAAAAAAGAAAATCATCTGTTCTAATTGGTTGATATCATATTTTTACCATTTTTCATATCCAACATAGGTTGCTAGGTTTAATAAAAAATATGCTGCCACTGAAGAAATCAAACAGCAAATCAAAAAATACCTAGAAACAAATGACAATGAAAACATGATGACCCAAAACCTATGGGATGCAGCAAAAGCAGTTCTAAGCGGAAGTTTATAGCAATACAATCCTACCTCAAGAAACAAGAAGCATCTCAAATAAACAACCTAACCTTACACCTAAAGCAATTAGAGAAAGAAGACAAAAAAACCCCAAAGTTAGCAGAAGGAAAGAAATCATAAAGATCAGATCAGAAATAAATGAAAAAGAAATGAAGGAAACAATTGCAAAGATCAATAAAACTGAAAGCTGATTCTTTGAGAAGATAAACAAAATTGATAAACCATTAGCCAGACTCATCAAGAAAATAAGGGAGATGACTCAAATCAATAGAATTAGAAATGAAAAAGGAGAAGTAACAACAGACACTGCAGAAATACAAAGGATCATGAGAGATTACTACAAGCAACTAGATGCCAATAAAATGGACAACCTGGAAGAAATGGACAAATTCTCAGAAAAGCACAACCTTCGAAGACTGAACCAGGAAGAAATAGAAAATATAAACATACCAAACACAAGCACTGAAATTGAGACTGTGATTAAAAATCTTCCAACAAACAAAAGCCCAGGACCAGATGGCTTCACAGGTGAAGTCTATCAAACATTTAGAGAAGAGCTAATACCTATCCTTCTCAAACTCTTCCAAAATGTAGAAGAAGGAGGAAAACTCCCAAACTCATTCTATGAGGCCACCATCACCCTGATACCAAAACCAGACAAAGATGTCACAAAGAAAGAAAACTACAGGCCAATATCACTGATGAACATACATGTGAAAATCCTCAACAAAATACTAGCAAACAGAATCCAACAGCACATTAAAAGGATCACACACCATGATCAACTGGGGTTTATCCCAGGAATGCAAGGATTCTTCAATATAGGCAAATCAATCAATGCGATACACCATATTAAACAAATTAAAGGATAAAAACCATATGATCATCTCAATAGATGAAGAAAAAGCTTCTGACAAAATTCAACACCCATTTATGATAAAAACTCTCCAGAAAGTAGGCATAGAGGGAACTTACCTCAACATAATAAAGGCCATATATGACAAACCCACAGCAAACATCATTCTCAATGGTGAAAAACTGAAAGCATTTCCTCTAAGATCAGGAACAAGACAAGGTTGTCCACTCTCACCACTATTATTCAACATAGTTTTGGAAGTTTTAGCCACAGCAATCAGAGATGAAAAAGAAATAAAAGGAATCCAAATCGGAAAAGAAGAAGTAAAACTGTCACTGTTTGCAGATGACATGATACTATATATGGAGAATCCTAAAGATGCTACCAGAAAACTACTAGAACTCATCAATGAATTTGGTAAAGTAGCAGGATACAAAATTAATGCACAGAAATCTCTTGCATTCCTATACACTAATGATGAAAAATCTGAAAGTGAAATTAAGAACACTCTCCCATTTACCATTGCAACAAAAAGAATAAAGTACCTAGGAATAAACCTACATAAGGAGACAAAAGACCTGTATGCAGAAAATTATAAGACACTGTTGAAAGAAATTAAAGAGATACAAATAGATGGAGAGATATACCACGTTCTTGGATTGGAAGAATCAACATTGTGAAAATGACTCTACTACCCAAAGCAATCTACAGATTCAATGCAATCCCTATCAAACTACCACTGGCATTTTTCACAGAACTAGAACAAAAAATTTCACAATTTGTATGGAAACACAAAAGACCCTGAATAGCCAAAGCAATCTTGAGACAGAAAAACAGAGCTGGGGGAATCAGGTTCTCAGACATCAGACTATACTACAAAGCTACAGTAATCAAGACAGTATGGTACTGGCACAAAAACAGAAATATAGATCAATGGGACAGGATAGAAAGCCCAGAAATAAACCCACACACATATTGTCACTTTATCTTTGATAAAGGAGGCAAGAATATACAGTGGAGAAAAAACAGCCTCTTCAATAAGTGGTGCTGGGAAAACTGAACAGCTATATGTAAAAGAATGAAATTAGAACACTTCCTAACACTATCCACAAAAATAAACTCAAAATGGATTAAAGACCTAGATGTAAGGCCAGACACTATCAAACTCTTAGAGGAAAACATAGGCAGAACACTCTATGACATAAATCACAGCAAGATCCTTTTTGACCCACCTCCTAGAGAAATGGAAATAAAAACAAAAATAATCAAATGGGACCTAATGAAACTTAAAACCTTTGAACAGCAAAGGAAACCATAAATAAGACAAAAAGACAACCATCAGAATGGGAGAAAATATTTGCAAATGAAGCAACTGACAAAGGATTAATCTCCAAAATATACAAGCAGCTCATGCAGCTCAATATCAAAAAAACAAACAACCCAATCCAAAAATGGGCAGAAGATCTAAACAGACATTTCTCCAAAGAAGATATACAGATTGCCAACAAACATATGAAAGGATGCTCAACATCACTAATCATTAGAGAAATGCAAATCAAAACTACAATGAGGTATCACCTCACACCATTCAGAATGGCCATCATCAAAAAATCTACAAACGGGCTTCCCTGGTGGCGCAGTGGATAAGAATCCGCCTGCCAATGCAGGGGACACGGGTTCAAGCCCTGGCCCGGGAAGATCCCACATGCCGTGGAGCAACTAAGCCCGTGCGCCACAGCTACTGAGCCTGTGCTCTAGAGCCCGCGAGCCACAACTACTGAAGCCCGTGTGCCTAGAGCCCGTGCTCCGCAACAATAGAAGCCACCGCAATGAGAAGCCCGTGCACCTCAACGAAGAGTAGCCCCGCTCGCCACAACTAGAGAAAGCCCACATGCAGCAACGAAGACCCAACACAGCCAAAATTAAATAAAATAAAAAAAAAAAAAAAATTAAAAAAAAAAAAAAAAAAAAAAAAAAAAATCTACAAACAATAAATGCTGGAGAGGGTGTGGAGAAAAGGGAACCCTCTTGCACTGTTGGTGGGAATGTAAATTGATACAGCCACTATGGAGAACAGTATGGAGGTTCTTTAAAAAACTAAAAATAGAACTACCATATGACCCAGCAATCCCACTACTGGGCATATACCCTGAGAAACCATCATTCAAAAAGAGTCATGTACCACAATGTTCACTGCAGCTCTATTTACAATAGCCAGGACATGGAAGCAATCTAAATGTCCATCAACAGATGAATGGATAAAGAAGATGTGGCACATATATATAATGGAATATTACTCAGCCATAAAAAGAAATGAAATTGAGTTATTTGTAGTGAGGTGGATGGACTTGGAGTCTGTCATACAGAGTGAGGTAAGTCAGGAAGAGAAAAACAAATACCGTATGCTAACACATATACATGGAATCTAAAAAAAAATTGATTCTGATGAACCTAGGGGCAGGACAGGAGTAAAGACGCAGAAGTAGAGAACGGACTTGAGGACATGGGGAGGGGGAAGGGTAAGCTAGGACAAAGTGAGAGAGTGGCATGGACATATATACACTACCAAATGTAAAATAGATAGCTAGTGGGAAGCAGCTGCATAGCACAGGGAGATCAGCTCGGTGCTTTGAGACCACCTAGAAGGGTGGGGTAGGGAGGATGGGAGGGAGACGCAAGAGGGAGGAGATATGGGGATATATGTATATGTATAGCTGATTCACTTTGTTATAAAGCAGAAACTAACACACTATTGTAAAGCAATTACACTCCAATAAAGATGTTAAAAAAACAAAGTGCATGAGACACTCATAAGGATCACAGAAAAAAAATACATTGCACTTAAATTTGTTAGTATTCAACAGTATTTTCATCATGAATTACTATTATGCATTACTTTCACTCCTTAACTCAAGTCCCACTTCAGCCATCAAGTCATAGAGAAAGGAAAAACAATTTTTGCTCTTCTAAATCCCTACAGCACTTAAGTCTACCACTCCTTTGGCAAGTTGTATTTTTATTTATTTAACTAGATTACAAACTCACGGAAGACAAGATCTTTGTATTTCACGCAGCTCACAGGCAAGTGATTTATACACAATGGGTTTTGAGTGTTCATTGTTATTTATGGTTATTTATATAGCCAATATAAAATATGTTTTTCCATTAAACCCTAGAAAGGATAGCATTGTCGCTAATAATGCAATTCTTTTTCTTTCTTTTACCACTTGCCTTCAGAGTTCCAATTATTTCCAAAAGGAGAAATAGAAAGGTCTAAAGTACATGACCTTGTAAATCAAGGAGAACAAAATCTATGAATATCTGAAATCCTAAAACTTTTAAATGCTATTAATAAAGACATCAAAATTCTGTTTAAGATACTTTGCATCTCTAATGTTGTTAACAAAACATGCATTTCAAGCAGAAGTTTTAAGGGTTTTAAATCACAGATTTTCACAGCATTTCCTTCCGGCAGCTGATGAAAATTGGATAATATACAATCAGAACACTTTTTTCTACACATTTTAAATTGATTGAAAAACAGAAGCAGATTTAACATTCAAAAAAACACATTTGCAACCATTACATAAAAATGGTCTGATCTGATTTAGGAGATACTAGGTATAGAAACTTAGAGCTGACAGCATTCTTTGGGATGTTTTAAAACAGAAGAAACATATTACAGCACCCAAGCTGCTACTCTCTCAAAATAAGTACCTCTGACTAACAGTTTGAATCTTCTGTAAGGACTATCATAAAAGAAAACCTTCCGCTTAATGAAAGGTGTTCTCCATATTTCATTGTAGGTACAAGTCTGACATTAAATAGGTTATGAATAATTTTCAATATGAAAACATAAAAATAATAAATTGTTGAACAGGAGATAGATGGAAATACAACATATTTGCATAAGGTTTGAAAGTTCAACATTTATTACCATCTTCAATATGATATACAATGGGGTGATTGAAAAACAACTTTGTCAGTTTGCATTATCTAGGTATATATTCAAAGAAAATAAATAATAAACAAGTGTATCGGACTTACATTATGTTTACTAAGCTACCAAGGCATTGACTACATGGCCAGAAATGCAGTCCAGAGAACATGATGTCCTTAAATTAGGGGAGTCATACTGATGGCCAGAGATACTGCAATTACTCTCAATTACTGTTTTCCTTAAGAAACTCATGCTTTTCCAAATGTAAGGAAATATAGGACATTTTTCTCTGCATAAATGTCTTTTTCTGTAGGGTGTTTTTCGGAAGGTCACGATAGCTAAGATGTACCTGACTGTAAGAGGAACTAAGAGAGCTTCAAGACCTAAGAACATGTCTTAACTCCTCCTCCCAATAATACATCATCGCCTCTGTCCATTGTCACATTTGTATCAAGCCAGGGCTCTGGCCAGGGTCCATGGAGTTAGTCCAACCAACCATGGCAAGTGAGAGCAATTTGCTGTCTCTTGACAATAAAAAATCTAGTAAAAGAGAAATCTGTGAGTAAATAGGATACATTTTTCCTATGTGAGAACTATCCTAATAAAAGTCTCTTCTGTGTTATGCAGTTTATTTCTTAAGTCACTTTTTGACCACATTTGAAACATTTCAAAGCACTAGCAAACGGAGAGGTTGGTTGTACGCAAACTTACACACTGGTAAAGAAAATATTATTCCTAAAAAGAAATAATGCTCTTAAATTTGGAAAAGGCAAAATGGAGACTCAAAATGATTGTATAATGAAGATTACGTTGGATTATATAGGATTCTCCCACTTATAATCATTATTATTAATATGTATAAATACGGTAGGCTGGCAATTTATTGCCAAAACTAGATTTTTTTGTTTTTATTTTTTAAATTGAAGTATAGTTGATTTACAATGTTGTATAAAAATTAGAATATTTTTGAAAGTGAAATGAGGAGTTATCAATAATAGGCATTAACTGGCACTATGCTAGGAAAATCAGGAGATGTGTTCACTTTATTAGAGATTGGGGGATATTTTATTTGTCTAGATTTGAAGATGGTGGCATGTCCTTTAACTCTACTGAAATGAAAACAGATTCACTGCAATTATTTTGTCTCTCATTAAACACCATTGCAAATCAGAAAATCTTCCACACGTGGCCATGATGGAATAACTGGCAATGACCATGCTCTCCCACAATAAGGAACAATAAAGCTGAACAGGATATTTGAGACAATTGGACATATATTTGATTTTCACACTGAAGGTGCGGGTGGGTTGCTAATGGCAACTAAGTAGAGGCCAGAGGTGCTGCTAAACACGCTATGACGCACAGGAAAGCCACCTACAGCAAAGAATTACATGGCTTAAAATATAAAAAGTGCTAAGCTGACAGATCTTGATATAAAAGAATAACAGTATGAATGATGGCCAACTTCCCATCAGAAACAATGGAGGCCAGAAGACAATTAAATGACACCTTCAAAGTGATGGGAAAAAACGTTATCAAGCCAGAATTCTGTGTCCAGTAAAAAAATACCCTTTCCATAGATTAAAATAAAGATTTTCAGATAAATGAAAGCTGAGAAAATTTGTCACTAGCAAACCTGCACTGCCAGAAATGCTACAAAAATATCTTCAGGCTGAAGGGAAATGATACCAGATGGAAACTTGATCTATGGGAAGGAATGAAGAACGTGGGAAACTGTAAATATACAGAGATATATATAAACGTTTCCCCCCTTTTCTTAGCATTATGGGTTGAATTGTGTCTCCCAAAATTCATACATTGAAGTCCTAATCCCCAGTACCTGTGAATGTGACCTAGTTTGGAAATAGGGTCTTTGCAGATGTAGTCATGTTAAGATGAGATCATTAGGTGGATCCTAATTCAATATGCTCAATGTCCTTATAAAAAGGGGATATTTCGGGCTTCCCTGGTGGCTCAGTGGTTGAGAATCTGCCTGCCAATGCAGGGAACACGGGTTCGAGCCCTGGTCTGGGAAGATTCCACATGCCGCGGAGCAACTAGGCCCGTGAGCCACAACTACTGAGCCTGCGCGTCTGGAGCCTGTGCTCCGCAACAAGAGAGCCCACGACAGTGAAAGGCCCACGCACCGCGATGAAGAGTGGCCCCCGCTCGCCGCAACTAGAGAAAGCCCTTGCACAGAAACTAAGACCCAACACAGCCATAAAAATAAATTAATTAATTAATTTAAAAAAGGGGGGATATTTGGACACAGAGACATATATACAGGAAGAATGCTATATGAAGATTGGAGTTATGTGCCCAGAAGCCAAGGAACTATGAGAAGTTAGAGGAGACAGGCCTAGATCAGAGAGCTTTCCTTAGCATCTACCACAGAGGGGGCATGGCTTGCTGACACCTTGATCTGGGACTTCTAGTTTCCAGAACTGCGAGACAATAAATATCTGTTGTTTAAGCCACTCAGCAGGTATTTTGTTATAGCAACACTAGCAAACTAATATACTTAGTTGTTTTTTTTTTTAAAACAGCTGACTGTTTAAAGCAAAAACAATATCATATTGTAGTGTCTTAGTGTGTGTAGAATTAAAATATATGATAAAAATAGCACAAGAATGAGGCAGCAAATGTAATTATACTGTTACAAAGTTTTAAAATATTATGGGAAGCATACTAAGTATACTATGATAAGATTGCCTCTTGTAACCATTACATTAGGTACAACTAAAGACCCTGAATGGAAGAACTAAAATGTATATTGAAAAAAAAGATTAATCCCAAAACAGAGCAGGAAAGGGGAAATAGAGGAATCAAAACCAAATCCAATAAATAGCAAGGCTGCAGACTTCAACTGCAATATTAATTTTATTAAATGCAATAAGCTAAAAATTCTGATTATAAGGCAGACCAGACAAAATTGAAGAACTAATATACATGGTCTCAAGAAATTCACCTTCATTATAAGATACAGGCATACTGAAAGCAAAAGATTAGAAAAGGATATACCATGAAAACAATAGGCAAAAGTTAGGTAATGTGGCTCTACTAACATCAGACAAAGCAGATATGAAGATAAGGAGTGTTAAAAGAGGGATATTTCATAATGATAAAATAGTTATTTCATTAGGAACTTACATTAACCCTAACACAGGTATATGTGTATGCACCTAATAACAGAGCTTCAAAAATGCATAAAGCAAATGTTATACAGAACAAAAGAAAGTGATACATCCACATTCATAAGTAGAGATTTTTAACACCTCTCTCAGTATTTTATAAAATTAGTAGATAAAAAATTGTTAGGATAAAGACAATTTCAACTATGTGATCAACCAAATTGAATAAATTAATAGTTATATAACACCACATCCAAAAATTTCATAGTATGAATTTCTTTCCAAAGCACTTGGAACATTCACCAAGATAGACCTTATGCTGATGCTGGGCTAGAAAATAAAATGTCTCAATAAATTTCAAAAAATAGAAATCTCACAAAATATGTCTCTAATGACAGGAATTAAATTAGAAATCCACAAGAATAAGCGATCTAGAAAAATTCTCATGTATTTGGAATTAAAACAACATACCTCTGAATTATGCAATGTAAAATAAATCATAAATGGAAACTAGAAAATATTTTCAAGTAAATGACAATGAAAATACAAATAAAAATGTGTGAAAGGCAGCTAAAGCAGTGATTCAAGGGAAACTTGTAGCATTAAAAATACTTGGAAGAGAAAAACATTTTAAAGCTAATAATCTATGTTACTGCCTTAAGTATCTGGAAAAAAAGGATCAAATTAAAACCAAAGTAAGAAGAAAAAAATAGTAAAAATAAGAGCAAAAATGAAATTAAAAACAGACAAAAAATAAAGAAAACTAACAAATCAAAAGTTGGTACTTTGAAGAGACTAATAAAAGTAGTGGACCTCAGCAAAACTTATCAAAAAAAAAAAATTGAAAACACAAATTGCCAGTATAAGGAATGACAGAGGGGATATGACCATAGTTCATACAGAAACTTAAAGGATAACAATGGAATATTATGAACACTTGTGGGAAAATGCTTGACAACTTAGATGAAATAAAAATGTTGAAAAACTCAATTCACCTAAATTAACATGAGAAAAAAAATGAAAAAATGTGAATAACTCTGTATCTCTTAAAGAATTGAATTTGTAATTAAAAACCTCCCAACCAAGAAGACTCCAAGCCAAGATGGAGTCTCTGGTGAATTCTGTCAAAATTTTATAGATACATAAATCTACATAGTTATTTAAGAAAAGAAAGGAGGAGGAAATAAATATTTTCCAGCTCATTTAAAGAGGCCAGCAATACCCTGATAATAAAAACCTGACAAAAATATTCCAGGAAAAGAAAATCAGAGACCAATGTTCCTCCAGAATATAGACTTAAATAAGTTTTATTAAGAAAACATTATCAAGTCAAATCCAGGATTACATAAAATGGCCATACATTACAACCAAATGGGGATTTATCCCAGGAATGAAAGATAGCACTTAAAAGATCAATTTAATCCACCAAATTATCAGAAAATGAAGAAAGACCATATAATCATTTCAATATATGCAGGAAGAAAAGCTTTTGACAAAATTCAATACCTATTCATTATAAAAAAAAAACTCAGAAAAACAAAAACAAACAAAAAAACACACCGCTTAAACCAGGAATAGACAGAACTTCCTCAGTCTTAAAAGGCAACTACCAAAAGCCTAAAGTTAACATCAGACTTAATGATAAAACATTGAATACTTTTCTTCTGAGATCAGGAACAAAGCAAAATATCTGTTCCCACCACTTCTTTTCAACATTTGCCAGGTAGTCCAAATTTGTACAACAGGAAAGAGAAAGACATAAAAGGAATCAAAATGGGAAAAGATGAAGTGAAATTCTATATTCATAGAGAAAATGACCATCTACATAAAAATCCAAAGGTACCTATGGGAAAAACAACTACTAGAAGTAGTAAGTACATCTGAATGATTGCAGGATACAAGGCCAATATATTAAAAAATCCATGGTATTTCTACATATTGGCAGTGAACAATGAAATGGGAAATGGAAGATTTTAAATTCATTTTATAAGAGCATAAAAAGATAAAATATTTCAGAATAAGCTTAAAAGATGTGTGAAATATCTACACTGAAAAGGGAAAAATATGAAAAAAGATCTTAATGAAAGGAGAGAGTTCCCATGTTCATGGATTGGAAGACTCAAAATTGTTAAAATAGTCATTTCCTGTCAAATTGAACTACAGACTCAGTGCTATCTCAATCAAAATCCCAACAGGATTTTTTTTTGGTAGAAATTGACTAGTGAATTCTAAAATATACATGGAAATGTAAAGGATCTAAACTAGCTAAAGCAATCATGGAAAAGAACACAATTGGAGGCTTACATGATCTGATTTCAAGACTACCATGTTCCAGAGAGAGTGGTATTGGTATAGGGATGATCCAATAGATTAATGAAATAGAATAAATAGATCAGAAATAGACATATTATTTATGAGCAATTGATTTTCACTAATGTGCCAAAGCAAGTCAACTTGGAAAGACATTATTTTTTCAATAAATTGTGGTAGAATAATTGCATAAAAATGTGAAGACAATGCATCTCAACCTTGACCTCAAACCATGTACAAAAATTAATTCAAGATCATCACAGACCGAAATGTAAGAACCAAAACTATAAAAATTTTCAAACTTGTTATTGGCAAATATTTCTTAGAGAGGACACCAAAAACATTAACCATAAACGAAAAATCAACAAGTTAGAGTTCATCAAAATCAAAACACCAGTTTATCAAAAGACACAGTTAAGAAAATAAACAAGCCACAGACTAAATGAAAATATTCATAATCCATAAAATCTGACAAAGGTCTTATATCCAAAATATATTTCAAAAGCTCCCACAAATCAGGCAAACACACCTAAAGGGCAAATGACTTACATAGATACCTTCAAAAAATGGAGAAATGTGAATGGCTAATAAGCACATGAAAATATGCTCAAATCATTAATCATAAGGATAATGCCAATTAAAGCCACAGCAAGGTCACAAGAAAAGCCAAACCCAGAAGACTAATAACAACAAATGCTGGTGAAGACCTGGGACAAATGGAACTCTCATACATTTCTGGTGGGAGTGTGAAGTGGGGCGAAGACTTTGAAGCAGTGTCGATTTGTTTCAAGGTTAATTACCGTTACACTCAAGAACAGCACGTGACTCAGAAACATTATATTGAGTGAAAGAAGCCAGAAGCAAAAAAAACCACATTGCATTTACTGAGCTACATTTAAATGAAGTTTAAGGATAAGCAAAACTAATCACCATAATAGAAATAAGAACAGTGGTTGTCTATTGGGTGAGGCTGGAGGGGCCGGGTAATTAGGGATTGACACTCTTTATTATAGAAGAAAGGTCTTGTTTTTCACACTTACACATATTAATAACTGAATGGAATAATCTCCAAGTAGCTATTTTGTAATTCCTAACATTTAAAGAAGTTGGAATGTTGTTGAATTGTATCTTTTAATACCAATTTTAATCTTCCAGTTCACTAAATGCTTTAAAACATACATACTCTTTAAGAAAAACAGAATTCCACTGAGTAGTTTTAAAAATAACTTGATTAGGAAATATTACTTTAAGTGTTTTTCTTACATGCAAAATTCACATAATTAAAGATGGTTGAATGCAAGTTCAAGAACACGTTGGGGTGATGCAGCATACAGAGGACTATAGGTCTCTAAACTGGAGTGTATCATAAAATTGAGGAGCAAAGTCAAGACGTTTCTCTGGGTAACAGACGAATAACCAATAATTAACAAGATTATATAAACTATCACCCTGTGATTTGCAAACCATTAATCACACTAAATGGAAAGAGATGATTTGGATGACAGAAATTATTTTTAAGAAAGGCACCAGTTGCCATAAAATGAAAATTAATAAACTAGGATGAGAAGTCATAACATTTAATAATAGTATAAAAGGAATTGGGCAGCAACAATTATTTTGGAAACTGAGGATAGATAGAAACTTTAATATCTTTCTTTCCAGGATCTTGATCAATAAGATACTATTTGAATCATTAAGTAAGCATATGAAGTATCAGGGCTTAATTGTTACTTCTTGGGAAGATGCCTAAAACTTAACAGAGATTAGGAGGTTCTTAGTAAGGCCTTCTCTAGAATAGATAACTGGAAAGGCAGTTATCCATCTTGAAATAAATAAATGCGATCCCATTTCTCATTTATTATGCTAAATACAATAAAGCTTTGAACAAACGTGTTATTAAGCCTTTAGCTGATCTAAGTGTACCTCTATCTATTTTCTTGGTTCCTTTGAGAAACCATGCAAAATCTTCATCCTATGTTAATTACCAATTTAATCAGTCAATGCTAAAAGAAAATCTTTTGCTCTAATTATAAAAGACAGTTGCTGTAAACATTTGACATGATGAATACCTTTCCTGATCTTGGGCAGGCTATAATTTATTAGGCACAAATATGAGAAAAAAAATCCAAGTTCAGTGCTGAATCAGCAGTGACCCCCCAATTAAAACAGGTGATACTTGCTGTGCTTAAGAAAGAAGCAATACGACTCCAATTAGCTGTCAAATCATCTGGCAAAACAGCTGCTACATAAATAGAACATCACTTGGTTTTCCTGCTCACTTTTTCAAGTTTGTCTTTATTTTTAAGTCATTGAAAAAGATAGTCCCTCCATTCACATAAAATTTGAAAGTAGGGGAAACTAGTTTGCAGTTTGGGAGGTCATGACTGTAATTGACATTGATGGGGGTGGGAAAGGGTGGTGGAGAGGGGGTGTGACTGCAGAGGTCACAGGGATTGGGGCGTCTACGAGGGGGACTGGTAACACTCTGTTTCTTAACTGGCTCCCAGTTGCATGGATGTGCTCACTCAATGAAAATTAATTGAGCACCGTGCACTTACAATTTGCACATTTTTTCTGAAAGTTACATTCAATAAAATGTACACAAAAATATAAATTCATTTCAGAAATATATGGAATCGTCTCAGCATGGTGTCAAAATTGAAAGGATTCATGCTAATGTCTATAAGAAGCAATCATTTTTTTGAAAACTTTTCTCCATCCATTCCGTCTAATCTCCGAGAAAACATACCAGGATATGAAAAAAAAAAAAGTATGAAATAGGGCTTGAAACACAATGGAGGCATAAATAATAGCTTTCTGATTACAACCAGATTTAAAATTTTACATGCTACTTACCAAAAAGCTGTCTTCTCCCTCAGTTTTGTGGCAGTTTATGCATTAGAGTTGTCAAGCAAAGGTATTGGTTGTGGTACAAGCCTGGAGAAACAGTACAAAATGGAAAAATTGCTTTACTATAAGGTATTCGTTTTACTATAACTGTATGTATTCACTACACTATGATGTATTTATCTACACAATTATAAAACGATAACATTCACTTAATCCTTTTTTAACAAGCAATTGCTAAGTATCTTTGCATGTACCAGGTGATACAGGAGATTGGTAATGTGTGACGCATAACAGTTTCCTTAAGGAAATTAGGTAAATAAAAAAGTACAATAAAGATCTCAAACTGGTGAGGACCACGAAAGAGTTGTAGGTCAAATGTTATGGGAATCAGGAGGCAGGGTACTTCCAACAAGGAAACTGGGTAAAGCTTTACGGATGAGGGCGGACTTCAGGTTAAGGCTGCAGAGTATGATTTCTTAAAGATGGTGGGCGGGAGCTGGAACAGTGAAGAATGGATAGGGAGGGCGATCCAAGTAAATGGGGCACGTGACCAAGGTACAAACTTTGAGCATAGTGGAGAAGGGGAGGGGGGGAGCCGAATGCATTTCAGTTTCACTGGAGAACATTTTCAGAGAATTTGCGCACTAGAACTTGAGTCACTTGCGACATTCCCAGCACTATGCTAGACCCAGGGACTCAGCACTGAATGAGAAAGGCAGGAGCTCAGCCCTCATGAACCTCCCAGTTTATCAGGACAAACCAGTACAAAGGGTCATAATAATGTGTGATGAGGGGCAGAGGGTTCCTTGGGAATCCGTAGCAGAGGAGCCAAGGCAAAAATGCTGGAGTCCCCGAGTCATGATCATTTGAAAGCAGTGAAGTCAGATGAGATTGCCAAGGGAGAGAGTGTAGGGAATGAAGAGGGAGGGAAAGGGTCAGCCTCACATTTATGGGAAAGGAAGAAGCAAGCGAGGGAGCAGTCAGAGAGGAGGAAGGAGGCTCAGAGAGTCTGGGGAAAGACAAGGACGGAGGAGGCTGTGCTCAAGGGCGGAGTGCTTTGAAATTCAGTCAGCGCTAATAGAAAAGTGCTTATCTGTTTGTTGACTTGGTTAGGTGCAAAGATGACGACAAAAAAGTGCTGTAAAATGGTGGGGCTGACCTCATGCATACTCATATTCTGCCATTACACATGAACGTCAGCGCTTTTACAGCCAGCGTCTGTAGTTGTGCCTGTACACAGACCAGCTGTTAAGTATTTTGCAAGTCGCCCTGCATGAGGGTGATGTGAAGCCCAATTTGGTTGACTCTGAGAAACGTACTTGCTCTACCAGACCATGCTGCCTCTTCAGAGACAAGAATTCTAGTCTGCAGTTCTGCACACACCTTTTTGTAACCCTGAGCACTACTCGCTTACCTCTGTCAGTTTCCTTTCTCATTGAGATTTTTATTAATTCCCAGCAAGTACAATTGGTTCTTTATAATTAATGGCCACCATCAGATGGTCAGAGATGTCATTGGCCAACTTGCTTGAAGGAGATTTTACTGTTTGTAGTTGCTATAACCTCTGGGAAATACCAATACATGTATTTTATTTTTTATTTTTTAATACATGTATTTTATTATTAATGATGATTGCCATTAAAATTTTCAACTTGTTATTTTTATTTAATCAAACACCATAAAAAAGTATTATCAGTTAAGAGGCCGGCCAATATCAAAATAACCACAATAGCTTTTATAAATTTTTTATTTTTTAAATTATTTTATTTTTAATATCTTTATTAGAGGATAATTGCTTTACAATGGTGTGTCAGTTTCTGCTTTATAACAAAGTGAATCAGTTATACATATACACATGTCCCCATATCTCTTCCCTCTTGCATCTCCCTCCCTCCCACCCTCCCTATCCCACCCCTCTAGGTGGTCACAAAGCACAGAGCTGATCTCCCTGTGCTATGAGGCTGCTTCCCACTAGCTATCTATTTTACGTTTGGTAGCGTATATATGTCCATGCCACTCTCTCACTATGTCCCAGCTTACCCTTCCCCCTCCCTGTATCCTCAAGTCCATTCTCTAGTAGGTCTGCATCTTTATTCCAGCCTTGCCCCCAGGTTCTTTGGACCATTTTCTTTTTTTTTCTTCTTTTTTAGATTTCATACATGTGTTAGCATACGGTATTTTGTTTTCCTCTTTGACTTACTTCACTCTGTATGACAGTCTCTAGGTCCATCCACCTCACTACAAATAACTCAGTTTTGTTCCGTTTTATGGCTGAGTAATACTCCATTGTATATATGTGCCACATCTTCTTTATCCATTTATCTGTTGATGGACACTTAGGTTGCTTCCATGTCCTGGCTATTATAAATAGAGTTGGAATGAACATTGTGGTACACGACTCTTTTTGAATGATGGTTTTCTCAGGGTATATACCCAGTAGTGGGATTGCTGGGTTGTATGGTAGTTCTATTTTTAGTTCTTTAAGGAACCTCCATACTGTTCTCCATAGTGGCTGTATCCATTTACATTCCCACTAACAGTGCAAGAGGGTTCCCATTTCTCCACACCCTCTCCAACATTTATTGTTTGTAGATTTTTTGATGATGGCCATTCTGACTGGTGTGAGATGATATCTCATTGTAGTTTTGATTTGCATTTCTCTAATGATTAATGATGTTGAGCATTCTTTCATGTGTTTGTTGGCAAACTGTATATCTTCTTTGGAGAAATGTCTATTTAGGTCTTCTACCCATTTTGGGATTGGGTTGTTTGTTTTTTTGATATTCAGCTGCATAAGTTGCTTGTATGTTTTGGAGATTAATCCTTTGTCAGTTGCTTCATTTGTAAATATTTTCTCCCATTCTGAGGGTTGTCTTTTCATCTTGTTTATGGTTTCCTTTGCTGTGCTTAAGTTTCATTAGATCCCATTTGCTTATTTTTGTTTTTATTTCCATTTCTCTAGGAGGTGGGTCAAAAAGGATCTTGCTGTGATTTATGTCATAGAGTGTTCTGCCTATGTTTTCCTCTAAGAGTTTTACAGTGTCTGGCATTACATTTAGGTCTTTAATCCACTTTGAGTTTATTTTTGTGTATGGTGTTAGGGAGTGTTCTAATTTCATTCTTTTACATGTAGCTGTCCAGTTTTCCCAGCACCACTTATTGAAGAGGCTGTCTTTTCTCCACTGTATATTCTTGCCTCCTTTATCAAAGATAAGGTGACCATAAGTGCGTGGCTTTATCTCTGGGCTTTCTATCCTGTTCCACTGATCTATATTTCTGTTTTTGTGCCAGTACCATACTGTCTTGATTATGTAGCTTTGTAGTATAGTCTGAAGTCAGGGAGCCTGATTCCTCCAGCTCCGTTTTTCTTTCTCAAGATTGCTTTGTCTATTCGGGGTCTTTTGCGTTTCCAGACAAATTGTGAAATTTTTTGTCCTAGTTCTGTGAAAAATGCCAGTGGTAGTTTGATAGGGATTGCATTGAATCTGTAGATTGCTTTGGGTAGTAGTCATTTTCACAATGTTGATTCTACCAATCCAAGAACATGGTATATCTCTCCATCTATTTGCATCATCTTTAATTTCTTTCATCACTGTCTTATAATTTTCTGCATACAGGTCTTTTGTCTCCTTAGGTAAGTTTATTCCTAGATATTTTATTCTTTTTGTTGCAATGGTAAATGGGAGTGTTTCCTTAATTTCACTTCCAGATTTTTCATCATTAGTGTATAGGAATGCAAGAGATTTCTGTGCATTAATTTTGTATCCTGCTACTTTACCAATTTCATTGATGAGCTCTAGTAGCTTTCTGGTGGCATCTTTAGGATGCCCTATGTATAGTATCATGTCATCTGCAAACAGTGACAGCTTTACTTCTTCTTTTCCAATTTGGATTCCTTTTATATCTTTTTCTTCTCTGATTGCTGTGGCTAAAACTTCCAAAACTATGTTGAATAATAGTGGTGAGAGTGGGCAACCTTGTCTTGTTCTTGATCTTAGTGGAAATGGTTTCAGTTTTTCACCATTGAGGACGATGTTGGCTGTGGGTTTGTCATATATGGCCTTTATTATGTTGAGGAAAGTTCCCTCTATGCCTACTTTGTGCAGGGTTTTTATCATAAATGGGTGTTGAATTTTGTTGAAAGCTTTCTCTGCATCTATTGGGATGATCATATGGTTTACCTCATTCAATTTGTTAACATGGTGTATAACAGTGATTGATTTGCGTATATTGAAGAATCCTTGCATTCCTGAGATAAACCCCACTTGATCATAATGTATGATCCTTTTAATGTGCTGTGGGATTCTGTTTGCTAGTATTTTGTTGAGGATTTTTGCATCTATGTTCATCAGTGATATTGTCATGTAGTTTTCTTTCTTTGTGACATCTTTGTCTGGTTTTGGTAGCAGAGTGATGGTGGCCTCGAAGAATGAGTTTGGGAGTGTTCCTCTCTCTGCTATATTTTGGAAGAGTTTGAGAAGGACAGGTGTTATTTCTTCCCTAACTGTTTGATAGAATTCGCCTGTGAAGCCATCTGGTCCTGGGCTTTTGTTTGTTGGAAGATTTTTAATCACAGTTTCAATTTCAGTGCTCGTGATTGGTCTGTTCATATTTTCTATTTCTTCCTGGTTCAGCCTCGGCAGGTTGTGCATTTCTAAGAATTTGTCCATTTCTTCCAGGTTGTCCATTTTATTGGCATAGAGTTGCTTATAGTAATCTCTCATGATCGTTTGTATTTCTGCAGTGTCAGTGGTTACTTCTCCTTTTTCATTTCTAATTCTATTGATTTGAGTATTCTCTCTTTCTTTCTTGACAAGTCTGGCTAATGGTTTATCAATTTTGTTTATCTTCTCAAAGAACCAGCTTTCAGTTTTATTGATCTTTGCTACCGTTTCCTTCATTTCTTTTTCATTTGTTTCTGATCGGATCTTTATGATTTCTTTCCTTCTGCTAACCTTGGGCTTTTCTTGTTCTTCTTTCTCTAATTGCTTTAGGTGTAAGGTTAGGTTGTTTATTGGAGATGTTTCTTGTTTCTTAAGGTAGGCTTCTATAGCTATAAACTTCCCTCTTAGACCTGCTTTTGCTGCATCCCACAGGTTTTGGGTCATTGTGTTTTCATTGTCATTTGTTTCTAGGTATTTTTTGAGTTCCTCTTTGATTTCTTCAGTAACCTCTTGGTTATTAAGTAGTGTGTTGTTTAGCCTCCATGTGTTTGTATTTCTTACAGATTTTTTCCTGTAATTGATATCTAGTCTCATAGCGTTGTGGCCAGAAAAGATACTTGACACGACTTCAGTTTTCTTAAACCTACCAAGGCTTGATTTGTGACCCAAGATATGATCTATCCTGGGGAATGTCCCATGAGCACTTGAGAAGAATGTGCATTCTGTTGTTTTTGGATGGAATGTCCCATAAATATCAATTAAGTCCATCTTGTTTAATGTATCATTTAAAGCTTGTGTTTCCTTATTTATTTTCATTTTGGATGCTCTGTCCATTGGTGAAAGTGAGGAGTTAAAGTCCTCTACTATGATTGTTTTACGGTCGATTTCCCCTTTTATGGCTGTTAGTATTTGCCTTATGTATTGAGGTGCTCCTATGTTGGATGCATAAATATTTACAATTGTTATATCTTCTTTTTGGATCGATCCCTTGATCATTATGTAGTGTCCTTCTTTGTCTCTTGTAATAGTCTTTGTTTTAAAGTGTATTTTGTCTGATATGAGAATTGCTACTCCAGCTTTCTTTTGATTTCCATTTGCATGGAACATCTTTTTCCATCCCCTCACTTTCAGTCTGTATGTGTCCCTAGGTCTGAAGTGGGTCTCTTGTAGACAGCATATATACAGGTCTTGTTTCTGTGTCCATTCAGCCAGTCTATGTCTTTTGGCTGGAACATTTAATCCATTTACATTTAAGGTAATTATTGATATGTATGTTCCTATTCCCATTTTCTGAATTGTTTTGGGTTTGTTATTGTAGGTCTTTTCCTTCTCTTGTGTTTCCTGCCTAGAGAAGTTCCTTTAGCATTTGTTGTAAAGCTGGTTTGGTGGTGTTGAATTCTCTTAGTTTCTGCTTGTCTGTAAAGCTTTTAATTTCTCCGTCAAATCTGAATGAGATCGTTGCTGGGTAGAGTAATCTTGGTTGTAGGTTCTTCTCTTTCATCACTTGAAATATGTCCTGCCACTCCTATCTGGCTTGCAGAGTTTCTGCTGAAAGATCAGCTGTTAACCTTATGGGGGTACCCTTATGTGTTACTTGTTGTTTTTCCCTTGATGCTTTTTTTTTTTTTTTATAAATTTATTTATTTATTTTTGGCTGTGTTGGGTGTTCGTTTCTGTGCGAGGGCTTTCTCTAGTTGCGGCGAGCAGGGGCCACTCTTCATTGTGGTACGCAGGCCTCTCACTATCGCGGCCTCTCTTGTTGCAGAGCACAGGTTCCAGACGCGCAGGCTCAGTAGTTGTGGCTAACGGGCCCAGTTGCTCTGCGGCATGTGGGATCTTCCCAGACCAGGGCTCGAACCCATGTCCCCTGCATTGGCAGGCAGATTCTCAACCACTGCGCCACCAGGGAAGCCCTTCCCTTGTTGCTTTTAATATTTGTTCTTTGTATTTAATTTTTGATAGTTTGATTAATACGTGTCTTGGCATGTTTCTCCTTGGATTTATCCTGTATGGGACTCTCTGCGCTTCATGGACTTGATTAACTATTTCCTTTCCCCTATTAGGGAAGTTTTCAACTATAATCTCTTCAAATATTTTCTCAGTCCCTTTCTTTTTCTCTTCTTCTTCTGGGACCTCTATAATTCGAATGTTGGTGTGTTTAATGTTGTCCCAGAGGTCTCTGAGACTGTCCTCTGTTCTTTTCATTCTGTTTTCTTTATTCTGCTCTGCAGCAGTTATTTCCACTATTTTATCTTCCAGGTCACCTATCCGTTCTTCTGCCTCAGTTACTCTGCTATTGATTCCTTCTAGAGAATTTTTAATTTCATTTATTGCATTGTTCATTTGTTTGTTTGCTCTTTACTTCTTCTAGGTCCTTGTTAAACATTTCTTGTATTTTCTCCATTCTATTTCCAAGATTTTGGATCATCTTTACTATCATTATTCTGAATTCTTTTTCATGTAGACTGCCTATGTCCTCTTCATTTGTTAGGTCTGGTGGGTTTTTGCCTTGCTCCTTCATCTGCTGTGTGTTTCTCTGTCTTCTCATTTTGCTTAACTTACTGTATTTGGGGTCTCCTTTTCGCAGGCTGCAGGTTCGTAGTTCCTGTTGTTTCTGGTGTCTGTCTCCAGTGGCTAAGGTTGGTTCAGTGGGCTGTGTAGGCTTCCTGGTGGAGGGGACTAGTGCCTGTGTTCTGGTGGATGAGGCTGGATCTTGTCTTTCTGGTGGGCAGGTCCACGTCTGGTGGTGTGTTTTGGGGTGTCTGTGGCCTTATTATGATTTTAGGCAGCCTCTGTGCTAATGGATGGGTTTGTGTTCCTGTCTTGCTAGTTGTTTGGCATAGGGTGTCCAGCACTGTAGCTTGCTGGTCGTTGAGTGGAGTTGGGTCTTGGCATTGAGATAGAGATTTCTGGGAGATTTTTGCCGTTTGATATTACGTGGAGCTGGGAGGTCTCTTGTGGACCAGTGTCCTGAAGTTGGCTCTCCCACTTCAGAGGCACAGCCCTGACGCCTGGCTGAAGCACCAAGAGCCTGTCCTCCACACAGCTCAGAATAAAAGGGAGAAAAAAAAGAAAGAAAGAAAGAAGAAGATAAAATAAAATAAAATAAAGTTATTAAAATAAAAATAATTATTAAGAAAAAAATTTTTTTAACTAATTAAAAAAAAAATGGATGGACAGAACCCTGGGACAAATGGTAAAAGCAAAGCTATACAGACAAAATCTTCATGTACAGAAGCCTACACACACACACTCAGAAAAAGGGAAAACAACATATATATTGTTGCTCCCAAAGTCCCCCTCCTCAATTTGGGATGATTCGTTGTCTATTCAGGTATTCCACAGATGCAGGCACATCAAGTCGATTGTGGAGATTTAATCCAGTGCTCCCGAGGCTGCTGGGAGAAATTTCCCTTTCTCTTCTTTGTTTGCACAGCTCCCAGCTCCCGGTGCTCAGCTTTGGATTTGGACCCGCCTCTGCATGTAGGTCGCCTGAGGGCGTCTGTTCTCCGCTCACATAGGACGGGGTTAAAGAAGCAGCTGCTTCGGGGGCTCTGGCTCACTCAGCCGGGGGGAGGGAGCGGTACGGAGGAGGCGGGGCGAGCCTGCGGCGTCAGAGGCATCGTGACGTTGCACCAGCCCGTGGCACGCCGTGCGTTCTTCCGGGGAAGTTGTCCCCGGATCACGGGAGCCTGGCCGTGGCGGGCTGCACAGGCTCCCGGGAGGGGTGGTGTGGAGAGTGACCTGTGCTCGCACACAGGCTTCTTGGTTGCGGCAGCAGCAGCCTTAGCGTCTCATGCCCGTCTCTGGGGTCCGCGCTGATGGCCGCGGCTCGTGCCCGTCTCTGGAGCTCGTTTAGGCGGTGCTCTGAATCCCCTCTCCTCGTGCACCGCGAAACAAAGAGGTAAGAAAAAGTCTCTTGCCTCTTCGGCAGCTCCAGACTTTTCCCGGACTCCCTCCCGGCTCGCTGTGGTGCGCCAACCCCTTCAGGCTGTGTTCACACCGCCAACCCCAGTCCTCTCCCTGCGATCCGACCGAAGCCCGATCCTCAGCTCCCAGCCCCGCCCGCCCCGGCCGGGGAGCAGACAAGCCTCTCGGGCTGGTGAGTGCTGGTCGGCGCTGAGCCTCTGTGTGGGAATCTCTCCGCTTTGCCCTCCGCACCCCTGTGGCTGCGCTCTCCTCCGTGGCTCCGAAGCTTCCCCCCTCCGTCACCCGCAGTCTCTGCCCGCGAAGGGGCTCCTAGTGTGTGGACACCTTTCCTCCTTCACGGCTCCCTCCCACTGGTGCAGGTCCCGTCCCTATTCTTTTGTGTCTGTTGTTTCTGTTTTCTTTTCCCCTCCACAGGTACGTGGGGAGTTTCTTGCCTTTTGGGAGGTCTGAGGTCTTCTGCCAGCGTTCAGTAGGGGTTCTGTAGGAGTTGTTCCACATGTAGATGTATTTCTGATGTATTTGTGGGGAGGAAGGCGCTCTCCACGTCTTACTCTTCCACCATCTTGAAGCTCCTCCTCCAGAATAGCTTTTGATTGTAATTGCTTAGCCCTGATATAGGCTAATAGGGTAATAGCTATCCTTCATTGCTTATAATTATATACCTTTAGAGAGTATAGTAGTTAATTACTAGTTAATTACTTAAAAATTCATAACACTTAATGTCACTGGTGAACTACGGTTCTCTTTTCTGAAATGCAGCCTTTCTATCTGAGGGATCTTGAATATTATGCAATGATTCAGGACTCAACCTTCCTGCATGTCACAGGTCAGAATAAATCATTAGAAAATAATCTTTCCTAAAGTTATCAAGTGTAAATGCATGGTTTCAGTGACTTCTCATTCTTTAAAAATTTTAGGATTTTATTAAGTGTAATTCTATGCCAACAAAACAACCCAAGGCAGCGTCTATATGAGACAAATAACTCAAGAGTAGAGAAGTTGGTTTGATTGTTTGGTCCATCCTGACTATGAATTAGACTGACACACAGCTGATCACCATATAGTTAATCACAGCATGTTAGAAACTTCGAGATTGACTGTGACTTGGGAGATTCAGCTATAGTTTTTAGTTAACAGCCTCAACTTCTTGAAAATTACAGAAGACAGAAATAGCATGTTAATTTATGGAGAGTAATTACTTAAGGGTGCTACTGAGTTTAGCCATGCAATCAACATTATGGTTTCCAAGTGAATTAAAATAATCATTTACTATTAACGTCACTCTTGCAAAAGCTATTTTCGGCTTTCGGTAATTTGATACTTCTTGCAAATATTTAGAAAATAACTAAGATTTAGAGATTTAAAGAAAATGGATACAGTATATAACAG
Organism: Balaenoptera physalus; assembly: GCF_965194825.1. Taxonomy (NCBI): domain Eukaryota; kingdom Metazoa; phylum Chordata; class Mammalia; order Artiodactyla; family Balaenopteridae; genus Balaenoptera; species Balaenoptera physalus. Next base: position 44,042,410 of record NC_138902.1, on the reverse strand, counting down.
AGCAATTCATATTCTGTTCAGATTTATAAACAGTGGTAACTGATCATCTAAAATGGCCTTACACTGATGAATTTCTATGTTAATAGATACATATTTCTCTACAATTTTGAGGTTTCTCCAATCAAGTCTCCTTAGATATATATTTGGGAGGATTCTGATAAGAATCCTAATACAAATGGAAGAAGAGTGAAGTGACCAGGTTTCTAAAGCTCAACAAACCTAGGGACATGTATCATATCTGAAGATCAGACGAAAAAAGTGTATGATGGAAATACACAGAGTGGAAAAAAAGGGTTATTTCTGTCAGTGCTAAAAAGCTTAGAGAGTCGCTGATTAAGGTCACTGCCAATTTTATCAATGAAGAAAGTGCTTTAGCAAGGCTTCAACCCCTCATTTATACCATCCTCTGTGTAGGCATGTGGATGACCGTACTGTCAGGGTGTACACGATCAAACACAAAGAGCATTCAGGGTCAACCAGACTAGAATTTTTATCAGAAAACCAGAAGTGTCTAAAACCCACACTGAAAAATGTATTTTATGTCTTCCTGCCCACTTGTCTTCTTCAGGACCACAATCATCATCAAAGATAACCACAAAAGAGAAGAAGGAAGGAAAGAAAAAATAACCAGTAACTACTTCCCACCTGTCCTGGGCTTCCCTGGAAAGACCATTTAGATGGTTCAGGGCAAATCTTTCCTTGAAAGATTTATCAACAGAATAACAATTAACTACCTACAACAGCTAGTAAGATCTAAATCCCATGCTCCAAGCAGATACCCAAACAGTAGGTCTTCAGTCAATGGCCAGATCAGTCCATCTCATTGCTCAGGTGAAGTCAATGCAATCATTTTCTTATCTGTAAGCTCTACAGAAGGGTGAAAGATGTGTGTCAACAGACTCTTAGTTGAATAATGTAATTGAAAATTACAACAGGACAAAAAAATTGTTATTTTACATTAGAACACACTTTACTTTGTACAGATGGTGTGATATGTTGAGACAAGTAGATGTCATCAGAGCCCTAACTGAGTCATAGAATTGACTCGCTGCAGAGCAAGTGGCGAAAAATAAATGGAAGATGTCGTCCACTAATGTGACATTGATAATTCAAAGTCTTGGGGAAAAGGAGGCTGTCCTCCGGAAAACACTGACTTAAGTGGGTAAGAGCCATTTAATCACAGAAAGCTCCACTTAAGGGATCTCTGAACATCGAGGATTCCCCATCTGGAATATTAGGACTCTAGGATATCAATTTTCAAACCTCTAAGGGCAGCTTACCCACCACCTCAAATCCTCCAGGATATGTCCTCATCCTACCTGATCGCCCCCCAGCCCCCAGTTTTATTTGACTCGATCCATACCTTGGCTGATTTGACCACTGACTACATTGCTGTTAACTAGTTCCCTGCTCCAGTTTGTGACTTAATAAGGGCCTGATTATAAGATTTTTTTTTTGTGAGGTCAGACAGATCTCTGTGACTTACTGAGATACAACTGTCGCTCTCACTTTTTCTTTCTTTCTTTCTTTCTTTCTTTTTCTTTGGTAGCCTGGTGTTTTCAACTTTATAGTCATTAGCACCCAAAAGAACAAGGGTGAAAATGTAATTTCTATCTGGGAGCAGCCTCAGACCCTATCAGCTCATTAGCAGTGCGATGTGCTGGGCCCTACAGCTCAAAGCATGCCCTATGGACTTCTGTGGAGCTTCAAAGTTCAGCCTGATGGACAGAAAACTCATCTTTGACTCTTACAGTTGAATAATATGCAATTTCTAGAAGTTAATGTATGCTCACTAGTATTTTCTGAGTTGCTAGAAGGTGCTATTCATAAACTAATATTAGCATGTTACCAGAATTAACCGAGAACTCTAAATCCGTATTCCACAAAGACATCTGACTGCCACTCAATGCTTGGCAGCTTTGCAGTACTCCTGCTATTCAGATTCACATGAAAATTGTTAGAATTCCTGAAATCAGGGGAAGGACACATGGTTATTATTGCTGTTTTGAATTGGACTTGGTTGCAGACAAATGTATATGAATGAATGTATTTGTAACATTACTAGTAGATTTTATAATTATTCACCATTTTGTTTTGTTGTGTAATTGTTGTGTTGGTAATACTTTGTTATTTTGCTCTTCCCCAAACATTTTTTTTTTTTAAGTCATGGGGTCTTTTCCATCTGGAATGTAGAAATAGATTGGGATATATAAATCCTTAAGTGCACCACAATCAAATGGTTTGAGAACCACTGCCATTAAAGAATGCAAGTCAGGGAAGAAAAAGCTTCATGAGTAGGGACCTAAAATAACAATTCTCATCTGTGGCCAGGTACTTAGATGCCTGGATCCAGGAGAAAGGCTCTGGGGGTGGGGGGACGGGGTGCTGGGCACCCGAGGAACAATGTCAAGGGCAGGCAGTCACTTGACAGTCTTGCTCAGGGTCAGCCTTGTTTGTATATCACAGAGAATCCAAATTTATTTCAATTTTGCCTTCTTATCCAGGTATCATGAGAACCATTTGCTTTTTTGCCCATAATTTGTTTTTGCCTAACATTACTAGAAATTCATTTTCTACTCAGAATGTAAATTACGTTTCCTATTTGTCCTCAAACCAATGTAGCATTTCTTTTCGCTTTTTATGCATGATATTTACTGTGTCTTTGACATTTTTATTTAGTAGTCAGTATTAATAAATCTTCATGAAAGTAAGTCATTCTGATTTTGTTAAAAATGCATTGCTTAGAGTTCTTTGAAGAAGTATAAATGTTCAGCTAAAAAGAACCAAAGAAAGGGACAAACACTGCCATAGAAGCACTCTAATTCATCTTTGCATTGGTGAAATGAACATATTTAGCTGAACTGTTCATTCTTTTTCTGACCTCCGTTCTCTTCAGGTTCAGGTTCTTAAACCATGAAACTAGGCTTAAAGTAGTATTTTTTTTTAAACAGTCATCTAGGTGAGAATATATACAAATCAGCCCAGAGATACAGTTGGATAATTTTTCTATAAAAATTTCAGAAACTTACTAACATTTTTCATATTTCTGAAATACATTACTCACATGAACATTCTTCCTAATATCTAAGCTTAATTTCTTTTGTTTGTACCTGGACTTATTCCCACTGATAACTTCAATGGGAACTGAGACAGTCTTTACTTCTTATGGGATATACTATTTTACAAACAAAATAAATCTATTTGATATTTCATATGTTTTACTCCTCTGGACATGGAGATCTGTTGCTCCAAACTAGATACGGTTGTTCACTCATCAAAATCATCAAGTAACAATAATAAAAGAAACGTGGTACAGTTTTATAGATAATATAATGAAGCAAAAATTAGTAAAAACAGATTTTTTTATTCCATTTTAATTGAGAAAACATGTAAAAAGCTAGCTATCCGCTATAGTGCCTGGAACATTATAAGGCCTGAAAAACTTTCATTTTGCCATCTTTTTGACTAAGACAAATATATATATATATATGTATATATAAATTATGTATATATATTAGATATGTATATATATATAATACATGTATACATATTATATATGTGTATATATATATATATTTTATATATATAATTTTTTTCTTGCAGGAAGGCATTTCTGTTTATAAAGTTTAAAAAAGTTTGGATTGGGATGAGAAAAAGAAAACAGTGACATTGGTAAAAAGAGATGGAAAAGGGAAATAGAAAATATTCTTTAGTGCATCATCTGATAAATTGAAATGATTTACTGTAAGTTTAAATGTTTTACTGGACTTCATAAGAAATATAGTAGTGTATGGCAAAATGGTATTAGTTTGTGGTCTTCTGTGGTCTTAAGCTCTTTTACATGTAGTTATTTGTAGAAGTTTGCGTGTGTGTGTGTTTGTGTGTGTGTGTGTAAGGGAGTTTGTGCAACTAAAAGCCTTGCCTTGCTCCTTTTAAAGCTGAATTTAATATCTACTTTCTCTCTAAGGAACTCTCTTAAAGGACTCTACTTTTAAACACCTTATCAAATAATGTCATTTTTTATGAAAAATGTCTTAAACATTAACAAAACATGTAATAGTTTTCACCCCAAACAGAGATAAATCAATATTGAAGAAGGGAGCATGGATCAGGCGAGTGGGGCACGAATTCGATTTGTGGGCACATGTTTCCTAGATGCTCAAAGCAAAGTATACAGAAACGACATTGGCAAAATTGTAGAAATCAGTCTTCTAACTGACAATGAAATTCCTCCCTACTAATCACATGTTAACAGAGAAACTCAGAGAGAGGCTAATTTCTCAATAAAGTCACTGCTTTATTTAACTAATAGGGGCAGGCGGGTGAAAAGAAAAAGAGAGGAGAAATAGAAGTAAAAGAAAAGAAAATGATTCATGGTACAAAGTATATTCTTCCATTACACTGTCATTAAGCTAACCAAATAAAACTGTGATGTTAAATGCTATCGATAAATTTAGTCACGTAGGTATATTATAAAGTAAAGACATTTTGACAAGCCATAGACTTAGGAAGTATTAGGGGTATGGAAAATAAAGACAGAAAAACCTGGATAAATAAGTAGTGACTAAAGCACTCAGCAAATTCCAGCTCCACTTGGAATATTGTCCACATAATGAATATTTCAGGTGCATCTTGAGATCCTTATATTTTTCAAAGACAAGTAGGCAAGATGCATTTTACATCTGTTAAAGACTTCTGATTGGCATCTATGTTGAAAGACTGCCTCAGGATTGAAAGGCGGAATGCTCAAGAGCCGTAGCTATGAAATATTTATTCCACCTTCTTTCATAGAGAAGAATGAGTTGACTCTGTGATATAAATCTCTACTAATAATACCAACAAAATTACACATCTTCTGTTAAATGATTATTCTTAGAAGGTGACCCAGGCTTTGTTTGTTGTAGTTGATCAGAGTAGAATAATGCAAGCATTGTTTTACAGTATTCTCAGGAAACATAATAATGTATTTTCAAGCATTAGAGCGCAGGAGACCTAACGTCTGCTAAAAATTTTTTTAAGAAAGACCATGCTGGATGAATTTTTTTCTAGGATTGTTGTTTCTTTCTTTTTAATTTCACAATTACATTTCTGTCAATGTTAACCTCTGTTTGTGAGAATCTTTTCTATATAAAAATGCTGTAGTTATACCTTTGAGTATACTTTTTATTAAGCAAGGCAAAGACTCGTGTGTCTACAAATATTGCTTAAATCTCCAAAGCCAGCTGAATAAACAAACATTATTCGATCTGTAGCCCAAAAGTCTGCAAATGACTCCATAGGATGTAAAAAAAAAAAAATTATGATGCCTTCTAAGTGTTTCTTGGAGCCAATGATCAGCAGTTTTGTTTAAGTTCTGGGACCCCTGAGCCTCCATAAAAATAACTTTGAAATATTATATTATGTGTGAAAATTTTACACACATGCACATTTATAATCAGCAGGCAGGCCCTCTGCCTTTCCTCCACCTGATAACCGTAGTGCCTACTCAGACATGGAGAAAAGAAAAGATTCAGAACTCTAAAGCACAAAATCTTAATGCCGTTTAGAACCATGTGCATTTCTGAAATCCTCTACTACTGCAAATCTCTTCGTTGTATTTTCTATGGAATTGTCTGTTTCTCATTATCAAAGTCTAAAGAAATTTGATACAGTCATGTAACACTTGGTGAAGGAGTGTTAGAAAAACGCATTCCAAAGTGTTCAGCTTATCTTTTCTTTCCAAAGCAGTAACTACTGCCTGACTTTCCTCCTCTAGAGAAGCCAATTGGGAGGGTGAAGAAAAAAAATCAAACCAAAGTAAATTAAACAATAGCTCCGTGTCTGAATCAATCACAGGCATCAGCTTTTAAACAACGAATTGTAGTTAACAGGAGCTAGGGCAACGTTAACATGGAGAATTCTTACTCTGTAAAGTCACCCTTTGCTTGTAGCATGGGTACCATGCCATGCTTTGAACCAAGTTTGCCAGGGGCAAAACTGGAGGTCTGCAATGCCTGTAATTGTGATAGTCAGATTGCTACTGGCCTCAGTAACCCAGGATATGAACACCTAGAGATGGTCTATGGTACATTTTATTCTTTAGCATGGCCAGAACTCAAGGACGACGTGTCATCCTTCCTCAAGAGTGAAGATATTCGAGAAAAGAAAATCCGGGGGAAAAATTATAAATATGAGCCTTGAAGAAAGCATGTCTTATTCCAACAGGTGTTTCTGTCTGCTCCTGTTAAGTCCATTGGGTTATTCAGATAGTACACAAATAGTGTTCAGACAACTCTCGATGCACATCTGATCAATTAAGATAGAATGCTGTTTCTGCAATTCGAGCTTTTAAAAAGCATTATAGTTAAAATACATGGCACAGGCATGCTGGGATAATTGGTTGTAAAAGTACATCGGTACCACTGAGTAGTCTTAAAATAGCAGGAAATGCAACTGAATACTGGAAAGGAAATCACTATTTCACTTTTTCAAATAAAGCATATTGCACCTCTGAGTTCACAATGGGATATTTGCTGAGAGCCTGTAATTAACTCATAATGATGAGAACCACAGTAATAAACATTTCCTTAGCAAAACATTCACTTGTTTTCATTATTTCCTCCTCTTTTGCTATTTCCCTGTCAGGTTTTAACTTAGCTTGTCACTATTAATCAAGAGGAGAATGGAGAAAAGGGCAAGTAATTTTTCAAGAAGGGGAATATTCATTTTAATGATATAGAAAGAACACTTCTGGATAAAAACTAGCACATCATCAGTGACTTCATACGTCTAAGCAAAAATGAGGGGGATTTATGATATATTAGTAAAGTTATTTTACTTTGAAAACCCAGAGCCAAGGAAAACAAAATGCCGCTCAATAGCAGATCACCTGTAGCTGCTGCTTCTGGAGTCACCTCTCTGCCATCTCCCTGCTCACAGCTGTCAGATTAATCTTCCCAAATACCTTTTCATCGTGTCACTCCTTTCCTCAAAATCCTTCAATAGCTGCTCAATACCAACAGTACAGAGTCCACATTCCTTGGCCAGGCATTAAGCCCCCTCTACAATCTGGTTGCAATTTTCTTTTCTTGCTTCATTTCCCACTCTTCCCTTACAACGTAATGGCCCACGTGAATTCTCTGCCCCAGTCTACACAGTGCCTTTGAAAAGACTATCTGCTTTCTTCTTTTCCTGTTATTTTCTCAAGCTGTTCACTGCCTGGGGTTTTCTCTTCCTTCCTGCCTTGGCTCTACTCAGACACATCTTGCAGCGCTGCTTTGGATCATAGCATACACGGTCAGGTAAGGCTACCTGTTCCGTAAATTCACCCTGGCTCTGCATGAGACTGTGAGCTCCATGCAAGCAGGTGTATATCTCACACTTCTTTGTCTTCTCCTTTGCATCTCCCACCATTTTCAGCACAGTATGGAGGCACTGGATAAATAGCTACTGGTTGATAGAACAATTGTTACTACAATACACAAAGCATTAGCCCAGGATCTGATTTGTCTCACCTCATGTAATTCAGAAAGAGCTGGTTTATTACCAAAAAACAAGATGTTCCCGCTCCCAATCCAAATGTCTCTATAACCTTCCCCAAAGTGACAGTAAGGCAGAGAGTAAAGCACATAAATCTTCCAAAGTATTTGGGTTGACTTTGTGAAAAATCTGAATCTCACTTATGCTTTAAAATGTGTGGCAAAATTCAATAATTCTAATATATGTAAATACTAATAATAATTTAATTGCTTTAGATATGCAAAAGTAGCTGAATGTACCATGCAGTCAGAATTACTGGGTCCAGAGTTACCTGTTTGGCTGAAGGAGACTCTGGTTACAGTTGCCTAACTGGGTTCATTGCTTCCGCTTTTGTCCTGACACCAGTTTTTCTCCTAGCAGACAAACCCCATATTTCTCTAATGAAAATCAGATCAGGTCCCTCTTCTGCTTCAACCCTGCCCATGGCTTCCCCATCACACCTGAATAAAATCCCACATCTTCCCATGACTTCCAAGGTCTGTGGTTCGACTTCGTCCTCCCCTATCCCTCCCCCAGCCCAACCCCACCCCCTCCAGCTGCCCTGGTTTTCCTTCAGCTCTGTCTTTGCATTTACCCTTTCTTTAGCCCAAACACTCTGCCCTTGACCTGAGACTGGCAGGTTTCTTACAGTCCTTCTCAAACATTTGTCCTCAAGAAGGCCTTCCTTGAGATCACATCTAAATTCAGTGGCTCCCCCTCCGTCAGCATACTTTCTATCACACCACCCCATGAAAAAAACAGCCTCCACTTTTATCGGAAATAACCTTCTTTATTCAGTTGTTTACTCGCCTATGTCCATCTCCTTCCACTGGAAGTAAATACCATTCAGCCAGGGATCTTGTCTGTTTTGATTACTGTTGTACTGTTGTCATCAGAAAATTGCTTGGTACAGAGCATGTGGTCAATAAATATTTGTCAAACGAATAAACTTGCCGAAAGTTACAGAACTAGCCCTGAAACCCCAGGCTGTGTGACCAATATGGCGCCGCCACTCTGTCTAGTACTGACGGTGCCGCAAACATCCATGTCACCATCCTTGTTGCTGAGTACTAGCCTGCTCCAGCAGTTACAGAGAAGAAGTCTTAGATCCAAGACAAAGACACCAGAGAACGTCAGTACGCCTGTCTATCCAGGGAGAGCAGCCTGCCCAGACAATCTGACAAAACTGTCACCCAGATCTCATCCTACACAGGGAAAAGCATCACAGAAGAATCAGCTGGAGGGGCAATCGCATCTTAGTGACGGGGTCACTTATACATTTGTTAGAAACAACGTGGCATTTATGCCAATGTGTAAGGCATGGAGAATGGATGCAATGGGTAGAAAGGGAAACAACCACGTGTGGTCCACTGAATAGAAGTTGAATTTACAACACGCACTCACTCGTTAGATGTTGAAGAGAGTCGGAAAGGCAACAATAACGTCATAAAACAGGTTGATTGGGAAGATGATAGAGCCATTGACAGAACTAGGACACTTAGAAAGAAAGAGGACATTTACAGATGAAGTCAGGGAGGATACTCAGCCATGTTTCAGATGTGTAGGTCTTGGCATATTGTTGGTGCTTATAAAAGATTTGTCCACTGTCCTCATTTCCCTTGGGAAATGCATATTCTTTGGAAGGAAGGAGAAAATTGAGGTAGAAATAACCATCAATTCCTTGAGGTCTGGGAAAATGGCTGTCTCTCCCTCTCTCTCTTCTTCCCTCTTCCTTCCTTTATCCTTTCTCTTCCTCTCTTTTTCTTCCTTTCTCCATAGCAATTGATATACAACTATTTATACAGTAAACACTCCATTAATGCTAGTGACATAAAGATTCCAAAAGCAAAACTTCACTAGATTCTACATCTTAAGTACTATTCATGTTCCCAGGAGCTCTGTACAGCATGAAGAATGCTGAGCCTCGGATCAGATACATCTGCCCGCCTGCACTTCTTCACTCTGTGATCTCAGGCAACTATGAGTCACTTTCCTTATTCGAAAAATGAGGCTAAACAAATCTCTGTAGGGTACTTGTGAGAACTACAAGAAAATAATGTACTTGGGGCATTTAGCAGCATGCTTGAACCATAACTGATGCTTAATAAATGATAAATCATTAATATTATTTATTTTCAATTTTACCTGCTTTGTGTTGGGTTTTTGAGAATTGCTATGTAAGTCTAGAGAAGTGTATGTCGCTCTTAAACTTGAACTAGTAATCTTATCTTTATCAGAAAACATCTCTTAAGTGTTGCATTACCTGCAATATTTTGAAAGTAAATCTACAAAGTTAAGGAGTAATATTACTACTACCAAACTTTATCTAAAACACAAAGAAAGCATACAGTGTATGATAACACAATAAGTTAAACATTAAATTTTACTTCAACCTACTTCCATTGGTCAGTTTATGCAAATATTATTATTTTTTCTCTCCAAAAAGAATATTGCATCAATGTTATCTTGCACAATAAAACTGAATTTAGTGCTCATATGTTTATTTTCTCTTCATATGCTGTATTTCTCTATATTAGCTATATACAACCAAAGTATATACCCAACAAATTATTTCATTTCTCTGGTAAAAATACAGAAATAGAAAAGGCAGCCTTTAAAAAAATCCAGGCTTAACCTACGGAATGGGAGAAAATATTTGCAAACGATGTGACCAACAAGGGCTTAATCTCCAAAATTAACAGCTCCAAAACAAACAGCTCATACAACTCAACAACAACAAGAAAAACTTCCCAATCAAAAAATGGGCATAAGTACTAAATAGACATCTCTCCAAAGAAGACACACAGATGGCCAACAGGCACACGGGCCAACAGATGGTCAACACCACTAACTGTTAGAGAAATACAAATCAAATCTACAATGAGGTGTCACTGCACATTGGTCAGAATGGACATTATTAAAAAGTCTACAGATAATAAATGCTGGAGAGGGTGTGGAGAAAAGGGAACCCTCCTACAGTGTTGGTGGGAATGTAAGTTGGTGCAGCCACTATGGAGAACAATATGGAGGTTCCTCCAAAAGCTAAAAATAGAGTTGCCATATAATTTAGCAATCTGACTCCTGGGCATATATCCAGACAAAACTATAATTCAAAATAATACATGCACCTTATGTTCACAGCAGCACTCTTCACAATAGCCAAGACATGGAAACAATCTAAATGTCCATCAACAGATGAATAGATAAAGAAGACGTGGTATATATTATATATACAATGGAATACTACTCAGCCATAAAAAAAGAAATAATGCCATTTGCAGCAACATGGGTGGAACTAGAGATTATCATACTGAGTGAAGTAAGTCAGAAAGAGAAAGGCAAGTACCATATGATATCACTTATATGTGGAATCTAAAATATGACACAAACATAAATGGTCTCACAGACATAGAGGACAGACTTGTGGTTGCCAAGGGAGAGGGGGGTGAGGAAGAGATGGAGTGGGAGTTTGGGGTTAGCAGATGCTAATCCATATAGAATGGGTAACAACAAGGCCCTACTGTAGAGCACAGGGAACTATATTCAGTATCCTATGATAAACCATAATGGAAAAGAATATAAGAAAAAAGAATGTTTATATATGTATAACTGAATCACTTTGCTGTACAGCAGAAATTAATACATTGCAAATCAACTATACTTCAATTAAAAAAAAAATCCAGTCTCACCTATATTCAAATCAAATCTCCATTCTAGCTAAAGTATAGTCTATAGCCTATAATGTTAATCTGAGAAAGCAGCCTTTTGGGGACAAAGTTTTCCTTGTGTAAATTCATCATTAACTAGCATCGACACTGACCATCTTATAATCCTTGATGAATGATGACTAACCTAAAAATTAGAGAAATATTATATAATAATACCACAGGGATTGATTCATTGGGCCTCACTGACTTAAAATTACTTAAAATGTTAAATGTATTGGAAAAAGAATAATGAAACACTACTGTCTCAGACAAAGACATGCAAATGATGCTTCCTGTTACAGAGATTGTTTTAAAGATGTAAATGCCTACTATGTCATGATTCTGCAACAATTTATTTGTAATTTAACAGCATAGTAAAATCAAACATTACCATTTATTGCCAGTTGGAAAGGGAAAAGACATGCGAAACTGTGTCTAGGGAGGGATTCTGTAGTTTGGCACATTTGCTGGTTCTTAAATTACATTGCTTTTCTGAACGAGTTTGTCTATGAGTGTGTGGTCACCCAAGGTTCTTCTGACTAATTTGGATTGCTTGAGGCCCTGGAACCAGTGAGAGACTCCATTCATGAACAGCCCATGATGCATGACAAAGCTGTAATGCTCTTAGGAGGAAGTTAGCTGAGAAGAGCTATACTATACCAGAGGGGGTTTGGATAAAACTTCCATCCAGGCTACAAGCTGTAGACATTGATTTGAAATAAATTGTGACTGATGATCAGTCGATGATGATTTCCATAATCATTACGCCGTTAGTAATTTATCAAGGTAATGATATTTGTGTCCCCGATGTCACATTCATCCTGTACTGAGGGACTGAAGAACATGCTGTGATTTTTAAAAGCCCTTATTAAGAACCGACTGGTTGTGTCATACTCCCAGCCGTAATCAGTGGGATGGCTAAAAGTGAATAAAACATTGAAAAAATCCTGCTAGGTTTGTAATAAAATTCTTTTGACAAAACCTTCTATAGCACCAAAGCAAAGATCCTATGCTTACAGCATTTTAATTAAATCTCTTTTATCAAGATTGTTCAGTGTCGTTTGCCAGTATGGTTTGGAAAGAGATATTACAGCATGCTGGGCAAAGAAATCTGCCAAAGAACCCGCTTAACCCTTCTGGACCATTTCCCCCTGGAATATTTGCATTCCCTTTCAGATTGCGATTATTTCTTCACGACCATAATTTTCAGCATGTGTATAGTCAACAGGTATTCATATCCTGCCCTTACTCTTGTTAGACACAAAACTGATGAACAATATTCCCATCCCTAGTCAGAAAAAAAGCTAATGACATTAAACACTAAATGTCATAAGTATCTCTTCACCAAAAGTGAAAGTGAGCTGAGAAAGTCAACGACAGTGATATAATTAACAAAATTAACAAATGTGTTTTGAGATTGCCATTATAAAATGAATTATGATTAGATTGCAAATGTTATAGGATCACTTATATTTTCCTAGAACAAGGTTTAAATACATACAACCAAATACGGTTTCAAGAATTTCACGAATAATTCTAGTTTGGCATCTTAAAAGTTTAAGTTAAGATAAAGCAAAGTACTTTGATTAGAATCAGAAAATAGAGTATTTTAGATATTTGTCTTATGTAAATAAAACTGTATTTGTTATCTACAAACTTCCATTTGTTTTTGAAATAATCCTATCTTCACTAGTCTAAAATAATGACTACTGCTCAATGATCTCAACATGTCCTGTATTTGCATACTGCCTGGCCTGGGTTCCTGGTTTCATTACCTTATTATTTATTCCTTTTTATTGTGGTAAAATATACCTAACATAAAATTTACTGTGTTGACCATTTTTAAGTGTATAGTTTAGTAGCATTCAGTGCATTTGCAATGTTCTTCAACCATAACCACTATGTCCAGTTTCATTACTTTTAAGCTGTTTCTTATTTTCCGTCTGTCATCTGTAAAATAGGGGTGATGATTACAGTAGCAACTTCATATTGCTTTTGTTAAAAATAAATGAGATGCTATGATATTTGTAAAGCTTGCCTGGTGTACATGAAGTGCTAAACTATATACTCCATGCTTGAACTGTTTTCTTCTAATGTTGACATTAACTCTTTTAAGAGCAAAAAGACTTACTGGAACATCACAATAGAATAACTTAGATTTATTTTCTGAAAAAATGCTATGTGTTACAAATACGTCCACAAATATCTCTCTAGAACCTCACCATAAAACCCCACATAACAAACAAGAAGACCAGGTTTTGTTTTCTGATTGTACAAATGAGAAAAGTGAATCTCTGAAAGCTTAAATCATTTACGCCAGGTCCCAGAGTCAAGGAGTGGAGTTAGAAACTAAACCTAGCACTTAACACTTAGGAGGTAAGCAATTATAAATGTCTGTGAATAAATGGTTGAATTAAAATAAGTTAGAATTTTGACCTTAAGTTCTCCACTCCTTCTACCACATAACACGGACTGCTTCGTCACCTGACTTGTTTATCTCCAGCCTTTATTCAGCATTCCCATTTGCTAGGACCCCCTCTTATAAGGTCTGGAGGACTGACTGTGGGCTCTTGCTTCTTTTAATTCTTTGAGGTTCACTATTTCTCTTGGTTCCATGGGAAAGGAGTGCCCTAGGTAATTAAAACTGTGGTTCTGAGTCTGGTAGTCTACTCAACAGAAAGGCTAGTGGCCTTAGAGGTCGTTTTAAATCTTTGGCCCAGGTTTTCATCATGGACAGAGGGCTACATCCCTCTGTATCCACAGGGTATTGGCTCCAGGACTCCTGTGGATACCAAGCCCTGTGGACGGTTGGAGTACTGCGGTCGGTTGAATCTCCCATGCTGAGTTCGCGGATATGCGGGCCAACTGGATGTAGAAGGTGTTCGTCAAGGGACACACTGTCTGTGGCTTCAAAAGTCCCCTGATGGACACTGTATGTCATGTATTGATACTTACAAGGCTCTGAGCAAGGTTTAGAATTTGGAGGACGATGAGAGTGGCAGTAACCTGCACTGCACACTGCACTGATGTTTTTCTAAATACATCTTGTTTAGCCAGATAAATATTTCTTTTCCTTAATATGGATTTGTTATTTTTGAAAATTATTGTTTGTCCTTGAGCGGTGTGTGTATGTGTGATTTAATTTTTCTTGTTAGAATACCAGGAAAAATGAGAGGACGTATCTGTCCTACAGGGTGGAAGACAGGACTTTTGAAATGACAGAACCTGTTCTAAATTGTTGTGTTATACTTACTGTGCTAAAACTCACCTAGGGCTAATGAAGTCATCCATCCCGCGGTGTCAAGGCATATGTCCAGACGGGATAACTTGGACTTCGGGACACGACCACTGCAGCTGATTGTGTTCTGTGGGTTGCACTGCTGGGTGTTGGGAGGGTGTAGAACATGAATGCTAACGTGAGTTAGACTCTCTGGATAGTAGGTGGGTTTTCCCTAATGGGAATTCGAATGTCATATTATGGTAGTTTGTAAAAGGAAGTACTTTTTGAGAGGAGAGTGCAACTAAGGGTGCCCTTGAGGTAGGGAGGGAAGCTCACACTTGGGTCTCACCTACGTCTCTTTGAGGGGTCCACGATCACCTCAGTGGTCCATGGATCACCTGCACCGGAATGACCTGGGATTGAAAATGCAGCTTGCCCTACTCCTAATACTGGTTCTAACTTTGGGTTCATCCTGTCTGTTCTCTCCTGCAGCAGCTAACCAGGCCACTTGAGATGAAACTGCTTTACTTCCAGTGGCAATGTAATTTGGAAACTAAATGATTTTGCATATGTGGAATGGAGTGAAGGAAAAAATTGAAAATAACAGGCAATATACTTAATATACTCAAAAAATATTTAAAAGAAAGGTAACCTGGGCTACTCTTAAACAGATTTTTTTAAAAAGCTTTTTTTTAGGATAACAGAAAATTTTCCAAGAAAAATATTTCACTTGTACTTTGAATATTTTGATATTAAAATTTAACATGTAGGGTTTCCCTGGTGGCACAGTGGTTGAGAATCTGCCTGCCAGTGCAGGGGACACGGGTTCGAGCCCTGGTCTGGGAGGATCCCGCTTGCCGCGGAGCGACTGGGTCCGTGAGCCACAATTACTGAGCCTGCGCGTCTGGAGCCTGTGCCCCGCAACAAGAGAGGCCGCGATAGTGAGAGGCCCGCGCGCCGCGATGAAGAGTGGCCCCCGCTTGCCGCAACTGGAGAAAGCCCTCGCACAGAAACGAAGACCCAACACAGCCAAAAGTAAATAAATAAGTTAATTAATTAAAAAAAAAATTTAAGATGTAGAACATATAACGCATTTCACAAAAGCAGCTGTAACTTACCTGTTTAAAAAATTAAGGAGAATATATGTATTCATGCAAATAATATGTAAAAAATGTAACAGTAACATGATTTACAGATTTGTAAGCATTATAATTTTAAAAAATTTCTTAATATAACAAATATTACTAAACTGTAGAAACATGGATTTTTGTTAAACTTTGAAAACAAATTTTGAGAAATACAAGCTTCCTATGTAGCTTTTCAAACAAATGCCATTTAAAAATATTTTAAATGTCACTTGAAAAAAGTAAATATCAAAATTTATTTCTAGACACATTTGATGCAAAAATGTATCAAGTTTCTATCAAAAGCATGTAAGATGATTTAGTCTGTGCTGTTAAAAAGTTTTCTCTTGTTAAGCCATATTGACTAACAAAGTACAGTTAACGCTGTTAGAAACGTAGTTGTAATTTTTACTGAAACGAGGAAAGGGTTACTGAGAAGCAAGATAAAATGAGAATTAGGACTAAGAGGGGAGTGGAATGAAGTAAAATAAAAATAAAGATGAAAAGAGGTCATATAGGCAGAAAAACCACATTAACAAACTGGGGAAATGTGGGAAGGAGAAGGTGGGGTTCGGAGGGAGTGGTGAGAGAGAGAAAAAGGCAAGAAAGTAGAAAGGGGAGTGAAATTTGGGAATGCATACTTCATTAATGAAGTGATAGAGGGAGAGACGGACAGGTAGTTTTAATTTCAATATGCAGACAAGCCAACACCGGCAGCTATGCCTTGCCAATCTACCTTCCTCTTAAAGAGGAGTAACATTTATTTCAGTGTTCCTGCAAGTCATGGCAAAATTTACAGAGATTATCTGTCTTTCAACAGATCATAATGGGTATTTCAGAATTTTCAAAGATAATTCAGAAGAATTCCAACAATGTCTGTGTAATGTCACACAAAAGGACCTGGGTAAACTTAACAGACATCAACTTGAAGGATGACACCATATTCCATTAGCTTGCTTTTGCTTTGACTTTTTAAGTGGCTTTTAAAAACATTTTTGAATTTTTAAACACATTAAAGAAACACTATAATGCTTTTTAGTGTGTGAGTACGTAAAGTACATTTTTTCCTGTAGCATAATTGAAATCTAATTAACGATTTTCTCTAGAGATTTTTTTTTTTAAAGACAACTATTGTGACAACAATAGAGAGATATGACTTTGCTCATCACCACTGAAAATGTTTCAGTTGGGGCAACAGTATAATTCTGTGAAAGCGTGTACACACTTTGACTGGTTATGTTCTCAAAATTTACAAAAGAAATTAACAGTCCAACTGAGATGCCTGTGAACTCACGTCTTTCTCAAGATAGGCATTGTGTTTTCATCTTCTAAAACAAGAAACTGACTTATCAGCTCTTCCAATTATACTGGTTTCTTTTCCACTCATGAATTAGGAGAATAATGTCCCACCTTTAGTTATGACTAATATTTAGTCAAATATTAACCTTTTTTCTCATGATTGTCTTAGTGCTGATTTAACTATCTAGAAGACCTCCCCTTCCTGTAGCTGAAATGTGAATGCTTGGTCACACAGTTTGTGAGTGAACTGTAAATTTTAGTGCCAAATGGTTATTTTCTGCTTATCCATCTGGAGTTCACACAAATAGACGTGTGGGTGTTCTATATGTTCAAATCAGTTGGCTACAGGGAATCTGTAGTCGTACTCGTGGAATTGTCTCATCAGCTCCTACTGTCCCTAGCAGTGGCCCGTATTCTCTACTGACATTCTTGTATACAAGACCTTCAGGGCTCCCTGTGTTATTCAAGGTCTTGGAAGCCATGTTTTGCATATATATACATACATATATATATATATATATATGTATGTATATATATGTATATATATATATACACACACACACACACAGTGTGTATATATATTAGCATATATCAGTATATCTATCAAAAATACTTAACTTGTTAATATATATGTTATATAATCAGTGTATCTATAAATACATATACATCTTGTTTACATATTTATCTTCTATATATGTATAGGCATACTGCGTTTTAATTCTCTTTATTACACTTCACAGATATTGTGTTTTACACAAATTGAAGGTCTGTGGCAACCCTGCATCCAGCAAGTCTACTGGTGCCATTTTTCCAACAGCATTTGCTCACTTCGTGTCTCTGTGTCACATTTTGGTGATTCTCACAATATTTCAAACTTTTTCACTATTATTATATTTGTTATGGCTATCTGTGATCTGTGATCTTTGAGGTTACTATTGCAAAAAGATTAAGACCCACTGAAGGCTGAGATGATGGTTAGCATTTTTCAGCGATGAAGTATTTTTAATTAAGGTATGTACATTGTTCTTTTTAGACATAATATGATTGCACACTTAATAGACTACAGTATAGTGTAAATATAACTTTTATATGCACTGGGAAACCAAAAAATTCGTGTGACTCATTTTTTTGCAGATACTTGCTTTATTGTGGTGGTCTGGAATTGAAACTGTAGTATCTCTGAGGTCTGCCTGTAATATATTAATATATATGTCATAATCGACACTAATGAATTAATTCAACCAATAAAGAGGGGGAAAGATAAGAAATAAATGCAAAGATTTTGGTTACTAAGTGGATTTAGCTTTTTCTTAATAAAAATGTGGGTCACATAATGCCCACAAGCAGGGTAGAGTTGGGGACAGATTGAAGAGAAACTAATGCAAATAATACCTACTTAAATTATCCCTTAACCTTTCATTTGATTATGGCGCAATGTCTATTTTTGCTTGAAAGGAGATACTGAACTTCAATAACAAGGCAGGTTTACTTTTTTTCTAAATTTAACCAGGGAAAATTACCTTAATGCTAAAGGTTTAGGTATGTAAAGCTGGGAAATTACTAATTCGCTTGTATTTTCTGTTATAATGCCTTCCATATGGATAGGATTTTCATATCTAAAATGTATCCATATGGAAATTCTGGAGCCATGAATTTTCTCCTGATGTAGACACTAAGCTTCCAGCTGCTGGTGTTCTGAAAGCAGCCCTGTCTCACCGCAGGGCAGCAAGGACACTGCAAACCCCACTGCGGCTGCACCTTGGGACGCAGGACCTAGGGGAGGGGAGGGCAGCTCCTATTTTTGCTGCTGCGAACAAAACTGTTTTCATTTTAGCTGTCATTTTGGTTCATATAGTGACTGTTCTTTAAAGGATTCATTCATTCATTGCATATCTGACCAGTTCCATATTTAAATGCATTTGTACACTATCATATTGTTTGTTAATACGTGGTCCATTTCCATAAGGATCAGAGTCACCCGTGGTGGTTATTATAAACAGATTTCTGGGCTCCAAGCTCAGGATCAGAGAGAGGTTTCTCTCTCTGGGGTTTCTCCTCGTCATGTCCCCAGAGTCTAGTCTGAATCTAACACACAGTGGTCAGTCAATAAATATTTGTTCAGAGAATGAATTAATGAACACTAAAGAATAAGAAACGTTACTCTGGAATAAAAAGAAAAAATTAACTGAAAAAGTGCAAGCCCCGGCAAAATGGTCCTGCTATTATTGGTAATCTTCAAAAAATTGGGCCAAAATAATTTAAAGGAAATTCCTAATAAATCTTTAAGTTGAGTCAATGGGAAAATTAAATTTATTTTACAATAATCTGCCCTGGAGACAGTCCTACAAAGATATCTCCTATTAAACAATCTAGAAGTTTTCTCTGCAGCATTCCCTCAGAGAAGTTCAAACTGTTAGCCATATTCTATAATTTCCCAAAGCTAGATTCAAAAAAAAGTTGAGGGCATTTAAAAATTTAAACATTTTTGGATATATGCT
This sequence comes from Balaenoptera physalus, assembly GCF_965194825.1. Lineage (NCBI taxonomy): Eukaryota > Metazoa > Chordata > Mammalia > Artiodactyla > Balaenopteridae > Balaenoptera > Balaenoptera physalus. The sequence continues at coordinate 44,023,065 of NC_138902.1, read as the reverse complement.
TTTTAAAAGTTCTTTATAGACAAACTCCAAGCAACTCAGGAATTTTGAACAATAAATAGTTCTGACATGTTAAAATTATCTATAGAAAACCATATAGTCAGGGAAACAGTAAAAACAGGAAAGAGAAATTGAAATGTAGTAAAAAATAATATAGAAAAATGATGTTAAATGCCAAAAAATGAAAAACACAGTGGTGAAAGAGAGCATGCATGTAAGGTAGAGAGTTTATAAGGATTTTTCAGAAATGACAGAAAGCCTTACTATGAACAGGAACAAGCAGACTCTGAAAGTTTGTAAGCAAGGAAATGAAGAAAGGTACAATATGCCAGTAGGACAGACTAAGAGGCTCTGGCCACTAAATAATCCTTCCCTGAGTGAAGCAGATTTGCCCTCTTCTAGTGTGATTAGGGATCAAGAACACAGAATGAAATCTGTAGTAATGATTAATGTACCTTTGCAGTAAACTCAGGGAGTGGCTTATCATTAATGTGGAACTAATGAAATTTCTTGCTGACGCAAGTCCTATTTTTAGGGATAGAGTATTAGTAAATGCATGAATCCAGGCAGGTCTTACCCCATTTGGTGCTGAGACCAAAGCAGGTACAGATTCTATAACTAGATCTATGTACCGACCCATGCACTTGATAGAGAAGAATGGCAACGTAAGTGTGCTAGAAAGGGATGTTGCTCAACCACTTGAATTTATGGTAAAACACTGTTTTCATTTCTATATTAATTAATACCTATATATGTATATGTATATATAACAGGTAGTATATGCTCTATATTTCCTTCCCCATCCACTGACACTGTAGTCTAAAAAATATAGAAACTTATCTAGCAGATTTTACATTCCAACATTTAAAACAAGCACTAGAGTGATAAGTAAATATAAAAATATAAAACTGGGCTTCCCTGGTGGCGCAGTGGTTGAGAATCTGCCTGCCAATGCAGGGGACACGGGCTCGAGCCCTGGTCTGGGAAGATCCCACATGCCGCGGAGCAACTGGGCCCGTGAGCCACAACTACTGAGCCTGCGCGTCTGGAGCCTGTGCTCCGCAACAAGAGAGGCCGCGACAGTGAGAGGCCCGCGCACCGCGATGAAGAGTGGCCCCCGCTTGCCGCAACTGGAGAAAGCCCTCGCACAGAAACGAAGACCCAACACAGCCATAAATAAATAAAAAAACAAATAAATAAAAATTTAAAAATATATAAATATAAAAGTAAAGTATATGTGTTCTATGGCTTTCCTGGTTAATGGCAAAATTTGGACCAAATTGTCTCACTCTCATCACTAGCATTTCCTAATTCAAATGCAAATTATATTTTATTACTATATAGCTTCAACTCAGCCATTCAAATACTTGTGTTAAAATATTTTAAAATTCTGCTACCAAAAAATAGTCCTAAGTTTTGAAAAGAAAAGGATAGGATAACTTTCTTAGAAAATAACTCTCAAAGCAAATTCAATGCAGTAATGTATTTAATTGATTTACTCCTTAATCATACAAATTTACAAACCATGTAGAAGACTCATTCATCCCCAATACTTAAGTATCACATTGCATGAGTAACAAATGATATAAAATATGCAAAATAATAGCACATTAGCCTAAATAACACTAATAAATTGCAAAGCTTAGCATGAAATGGAAAATCACTAATGGAACACCATGCAGTTTGTCTATGCAACGAGCAAAGACTCATACATAATGTAAGAGTACAAATGTTAGCAGCAGGCTCACAGAGGGCAGTTTAAATGTGTTTTTATGGAAAGGCTGGATTGATCTGGGAATTGGTTCCTGAGAAGATTCCACGTACCCCGAAGAGCATCTTGGGAGATGGTCATGATTTTCCATCTGCTTCTGCAACTCCTATTGTTTAGATAACCTGTATTCTTTACACCAAGTTTTATGAGTTGGAAAAGTAGAATTATTTTGAGGAGCTTTTATGAAATCACTAGTAACAATGGTCACTTGATCTGGGGTTTTCTTCTGTGGCATATTTCCATTTGGTATTCAAGTGCTAAGCACTATAATTTAAAAAAAAAATCACTTCCTTCATTCTACAGATAGCACCCAATGTAATGAAAGCTAAAAATATGCCTAAAAGATGAGACTCAAGTTCTTAGTATACTGGAGCCCCATCCTGACAAGATTCAATATGATACAGACATTAGTATATGACAGGGGCTATCTTGGACCCCATTCAAGGGAAATAAGTTATGAACATATTAGGAGGAACTTGTTAGGACGATGTTCCAACCATAAGTTGGCCCCCAGGCATGGAGATGGACGAAAACATTATTAAGTAAAGCTCAGGTGTTTTCTACTTTCATTTTTACCTTAGATTTAATATCACCTCTAGATTTAATTGGTATTTCAAAAGAGACTATAGTTTGAATTTGAACATTTTGTATCTAAAGGTGAGTGTAGTGATGTGAGTTTGAAGGTGATACGAAGTTGTCAAAAGTCAAAAAGCTGCTACTAATTTCAAGATAAAAATAAATTGTGCTACTGAAGGAAAAGCTTAGCTAATACAGCAGGGAATATGATAAAGAGTTCATCTAACATAGTCCCTGAAAGTGAAGAGAAGATTTTAGTCAAAGGAACTTAGGGAAGATGGCATCTGTTTGTAACATAACACTCTGGGGATGTAGACTCAGTAAAATTAGAGTTTTGTCCTTCACTCATTTCTATCCTCAATGGTTCATTTATGAGCTTCCTTCTGAATTCTGATTCCATAGGCTCACTTAGAAAAGGCAAGTGGTATTCTGTGTCCATCCATCATATTGTCTATGATACATTAGTGATCAATAACGTCAATATAAACAATTTTAATGTTAACATTTCCTCAAAAATGAGAATTTGAAGCATGCTTAATACTGTGCCATGCAACTCACCTTGGAGATGTCTGGACTAGGTCTATCTAAAGCAATTGTGATAGTGCTCAGGTGACCTCTTAATACCTTAAACTAATTGACCCAGCTATGGAATGCTCAGTCAGAGAACACCTGCTTCATGCAAAGGATTTGCTACTGCTGAGCATTAAATCGTAAATGGATCAGCCAAAAGGGAGTTGCAGAGAAATATTTATGATGCAGTGCAAATATTAAGTTTTAGAGATTGTTATTAAATTCATATATGGGGAATTGGTTAGTTATGCAATTAAGTCACACTGATCAAAAAACTTGTTATAAAAATAAAATGAGAATGGATTAAACAGACTGATGGAGAATTAGAGGCTTAGAATAAAATAGAAATCAATGAAGTAAAAGTATAATATGACCACTGAAAGGGGGTAAAACTAGCTTGTTGCTGCCTTGATTTTTATGGATAGTAAAAAGAAAAATAATATTTAAAATTCATTCCCATTGTCTTTCTATTTTAGAAGATAACAGATGATCTTACCAAGCTTCTTAGCTATTATTTGATTATTTTTGTAATTTTTAAATTATTACATTTGACTAGGCTTTTTAACTATTAACAGATATTTATAAATGTTATCAGCAGAACATATTCTCTTAATGTTGCTTGTAATCAACAGTCTCCAACTCAGAAAAAAACATTATAAATAGAGATTAGTAAACATGTTTAGATGTGAAAAATGAAGAAAAAATCCACATATGTCACTACATTTTAATGCATTGAAAGTCAAGGTTACTTTATTTATAACAATCCTCTTTGAGTTAATTTGGAACCTTAGATTTCAACAGTTAATCAACTCAGATACTCTGCTACTAACATTCAAGGGGCCTTCTTTTTATAGATGTCAATTTTTTAATGTTTGCTATGGTGAGTGGCACATAAACTTAATTGATACATTGATAGAATTTTTTTGCTCTCCAAAGAAGGAAGTCCCCAAATCAGCTTTATTCTACATTTTCTGTATATACAAAATAAATGGATAGAGGAAATGTCAGGAGTATATTATTATTGCTTTAAATAACATTTAAGAACACTATTTCACATGAAGTAGTATTAAAGAATATTTAAAGAACAAAAAATATAAAAGAATTGAAACACTAGAAAAATATTTTATAGTATGGGAAGCATGTAAGTGCTAGAAAAATAAATACATAAAACTAAATCTGTCTTTCTAAAACAAACTTTAGCATGTGATTCTCAAACTTTATGATATATGGGAACAAACAGCACTATTCATTTGAAAATGGAGAGTATATGCATCACTAAGGGGATTCCGATTCAGCAGGTCTGCGGAGGAGCCTGGAAACATGTATTTTCAATTACCTTACCTAGATGCTCTGATTCAGCTGACCCTTGGACACACTTTGAGAAATGAAATTTTAAAATGTGAACGTATACAGTTTAAAAAGAGGTATGGCAAATTGTTATCTCTTGAATTTTAACTTGTTTTTAAGGTACACAATATTCTTGCTCATTAATAGCAAAAGAGTCTCCCTTTTTAAGACATAAGGTGTCAAATAGTAGAAAGCAATTATAGAGACAAAGATATTCAACTGAAAATACATAGACTTCAGCCCTTAGGTACACGTGTCTACGTATCATAAGAAGAAATGACTCTAATTTTAGTTTTATTTAAAGGCATCTTTTCTGACCAAAACACTATGAAATTGGAAATCAATTACAGGAAAAAAACTGTAAAAAACACAAATACATGGAGGCTAAACAGTGCACTACTAAATAACCAAGAAAACACTGAAGAAATCAAAGAAATAAAAAAATACATAGAAACAAATGACAACAAAAACACGATGACCCAAAACCTATGGGATGCAGCAAAAGCTGTTCTAAGAGGGACGTTTATAGCAATTCAATCTCACTTCAAGAAACAAGAAAAATCACAAATAAACAATCTAACCTTACACCTAAAGCAACTAGAGAAAGAAGAACAAAGAAAACACAAAGTCAGTAGAAGGAAAGAATTATAAAGGTCAGAGCAGAAATAAATGCAATAGAAATGAAGAAAACAATAGCAAAGATCAATAAAACTAGAAGTTGGTTCTTTGAGAAGATAAACAAAATTGATAAACCTTTAGCCAGATTCATCAAGAAAAAGAGAGAGAGGACCAAATCAGTAAAATTAGAAATGAAAAAGGAGAAATCATGGCTGACACTGCAGAAATACAAAGGATTGTAAGAGACTACTACAAACAACTATATGCCAGTAAAATGGACAACCATGAAGAAATGGACAAATTCTTAGAAAGGTACAATTTTCCAAGACTGAACCAGGAAGAATTAGAAAATATAAACAGATCTATCACAAGTAATGAAATTGAAACTGTAATTTAAAATGTTCCAACAAACAAAAGTCCAGGACCACATGGATTCACCAGCGAATTCCATCAAACATTTAGAGAAGAGCTAACACCTATCCTTCTCAAACTCTTCCAAAATATAGCAGAGGGAGGAAAACTCCCAAACTCATTCTACAATGCCACCATCACCCTGATACCAAAACCAGAAAAGATGTCACAATGAAAGAAAACTACAGGCCAATATCACTGATGAACATAGATGCAAAAATCCTCAACAAAGTACTAGCAAACAGAATCCAACAACACATTAAAAGGATCATACACCATGATCAAGTGGGATTTATCCCAGGAATGCAAGGATTCTTCAATATATGCAAATCAATCAATGTGATAAACCATATTAAGAAATTAAGGAATAAAAACCATATGATGAAAGAAGTAAACCTGTCACTGTTTGCAGATGACATGATGCTATAAATAGAAAATCCTAAAGATGCTACCAGAAAACTACTAGAACTAATCAATGAATTCGGTAAGGTTGCAGGATACAAAATTATGCACAGAAATCTCTGGCATTCCTATACACTAACAACGAAAAATCAGAAAGAGAAATCAAGGAAACAATCCCATTTACCATCACAACAAAAAGAATATAATACCTAGGAATAAACCTACCTAAGGAGGCGAAAGACTTGTACTTAGAAAACTATAAAACACTGATGAAAGAAAATAAAGATGACATAAGCAGATGGAGAAATATACCATGTTCTTGGATTGGAAGAATCAGTATTGTGAAAATGACTATACTACCCAAAGCAATCTACAGATTCACTGCAATCCCTATCGAACTACTAATGGCATTCTTCACAGAATTAGAACAAAAAATTTTTACAATTTGTATGGAAACACAAAAGACCCCAAATAGCTGAAGCAATCTTGAGAAAGGAAAACAGAGCTGAAGGAATCAGGCTACCTGACTTCAAACTATACTACAAAGCTACAGTAATCAAGACAGTATGGTACTGGCACAAAAACAATGGTATAGGATAGAAAGCCCAGAGATAAACCCACGCACTTATGGTCACCTAATCTATGACAAAGGGGGCAAGGATATACAATGGAGAAAAGACAGTGTCTTCAATAAGTGGTGCTGGGAAAACTGGACAGCTACATGTAAAAGAATGAAATTAGAACACTTCCTAACAGCATACACAAAAATAAACTCCAGATGGGTTAAAGACCTAAACGTAAGACCAGACAATATAAACTCTTAGAGGAACACATAGGAAAAACACTCTTTGACATAAACCACAGCAAGATCTTTTTTGACCCACCTCCTAGAGTAATGAAAATAAAAACAAAGATAAACAAATGGGACCTATAGAAACTTAAAAGATTTTGCACAACAAAGGAAACCATAAACAAGATGAAAAGACAACCTTCAGAATGGGAGAAAATATTTGCAAATGAAGCAACGGACAAAAGATTAATCTCCAAAACATACAGACAGCTCACGGAGCTCAATATCAAAAAAACAAATTAAAATAGAAACTGAATGAATTAAATGCCCATAAAGCTACAAAACATGGAAATTGTCTAAGACAACATTGATTCTTAGAAAATTTTAAAAGTAACAGAAATAGTAAACAAGCAAAGAAATAAATCTCTTTTTCAAATATAGTCATTCCAGAAAATACTCAGGCTAGGGATTGATTGAAAGTGAGAACCAGAAAAGTAACCAAAGCATTAAAGCATGCTTTTGCCTTGTGGAGTATATGTCTAAATCATAATCTTGAGATTTGTGCTTTCATAGCCTCCGGAAGCAGAAAGCTTCTAAGGCTAAGGCTCACCTAAAGTGTAGATTCTCACAGGAGATTGTCTCCCATGCATGAACCTGGACCTAAAGACCTATACCTTCAGCAGAAGAGGAAATAAAGAATAAGGCCCTGCCCAGGAGACTGCAAGAAACATTTTGTATATCATATCTTAGAATGAAGTAGGAATAGGGTTGGAAATCTATCCTGGTAATTCACAATTATAAGCCAGACCTCACCAATGTTTACAGCTTGAATATCCATAATTTATAATTTTGAGGCTGAATAAACAACTTCAAAATGAGAATTTAGTTTAGAATAGATCTAGACTAGTAGTGCTTCAATAGCAAATATAATCATTCTGGAGAAATCTAGCTTATTTCAATTTTCAGAGAATAACCACAGATTAAAAAAAAGTTCACAATCCAAAAAGTAAAAACAACAGACAAACAAAACATAAAAGGAAAACAAGACATCATAAGCAAGAGCCAGTAGAAGTAATAGATGATTCCAACATATCAAATGTTCAAATATTGGAATTATCAGCCTCAGAATATAAAATATGTGTGCTTAAAATGTCTCAAGAAATCAAAAAGAAAACTATGAAGAAAATAACTCTTACCATTAAGCATGCAATAACTGAAATGAAAACTTCATTTGATGAGTTTAACAATAGTTTAGATACAATTGAAGAGAGAGTAGGTGACTTGGAAGATAGAACTGAAGAATTCATATGTATGTATATTTTAAAAATCCATCTCTGAGACACAAGGCAGTGAAAATATGAAAGAGACGTTTAGCGATGTTGAGGATAGAGAAGGTCTAAAATACTTCTCATTGAAATTTGAGAAGAAGAGAGAGAAGGTGGCTGAGGCTGTATTTGAAGAGATAATGGCTGAGAATTTTTCAAACCTATTGGAAAGATACCAATCCATTGATTCCAGAATTCCAATGAGTTACAAGATGGGTTAATAAGAAGAAATCTATATTTCGGCATGTAATAGTGAAATTGCAAGATGCCAAAGACAAAGAGAAGATCTTAAATGTAGTGAGAGAGAAAAGACAGACTAACTTCATTGAAGAGAGAGTTAGAAAAACCTGTGAATTTTTATCAGAAACAACAGAATAAAGAAGACAGTGATATACTATCTTTACTGTGCATTAAGGAAAAAAAACCCCAAAGTTTCTTAATCTAAAATTCTAGTTTTTAAAAAAAAAAATTGAGATGAAATGAAGATTTCTAAACAAAAACTGGGAGAGTTTGTTTACTACCTACATACCCTCTACTAATGTAATTTTATAAGTGTGCATGTGTGTGTATACATAACACATATATATAGATAACAGTATGGAGGTTCCTTAAAAAACTAAAAACTAAAAATAGAACTACCATACCACCCAGTAATCCCACTACCGGGCATATACCCTGAGAAAATCATAATTCAAAAAGAGTCATGTACCACAGCGTTCATTGCAGCTCTATTTACAATAGCCAGGACATGGAAGCAACCTAAGTGTCCATCGACAGATGAATGGATAGAGAAGATGTGGCCCATATATACAATGGACTATTACTCAGCCATAAAATGAAATGAAATTGAGTTATTTGTAGTGAGGTGGATGGACCTCTGTATGTCTGTCATACAGAGTGAAGTAAGTCAGAAAGAGAAAAACAAATACTGTATGCTAACACACATATATGGAATCTAAAAAAAAAAAAAGGTTCTGAAGAACCTAGGGGCAGGACAGGAATAAAGACAAAGATGTAGAGAATGGACTTGAGGACACGGAGAGGGGGAAGGGTAAGCTGGGACGAAGTGAGAGAGTGGCATTTACATACATGCACTACCAAATGTAAGACAGATAGCTAGTGGGAAGCAGCCGCATAGCACAGGGAGATCAGCTCTGTGCTTTGTGACCACCTAGAGGGGTGAGATAGAGAGGGTGGGAGGGAGATGCAAGAGGGAGGGGATATGGGGATATATGTATATGTATAGCTGATTCACTTTGTTATAAAGCAGAAACTAACACACCATTGTAAAGCAATTATACTCTAATAAAGATGTTAAAAACACACACACACACACACACATATATAAAAATTACATATATGTATGCATGACTGTATTCACACATATCTATGTAGGTGTGTATATATTTACATACACACACATGCAAAGATAGGAAGAAAGAAATGCTAATAACTGGTAAATCTGGGAAGGATATATGGGAATTTTTGTATTATCGTTACTACAAATAAAAAGTTAAGGAAAAACAAAAAATAAGTAAAATGATAATAGATCCCCCATATATTTAGAAATTGAGACATATTTCTAAATAACTCATGGGTCAAAGAAATTATAATGGGAATTAGGAAAAATTAGAAATGAACAGAAATAAAATTACCAAATTTCATCACCAATTTATCCACACTTGTGGAATGCAATTGAAGAACACCTAAAGGGAAATTTATAGTCTTAAATGTTTACATTAGAAAAGAAGACTAAGAACTAATGAATCAAACATACATTTTAAAGAAGTTAGAAAAAGAACAACAAAACAAGTTAAGAGAAAAGCACAAAGAAGTCAATAAAGAGCAAAAATAACAATTAAACAAAAATCAAGAGAGAATAAACTTCCCAATTTTTTATTTGAAAAGACTAATAAAATTGACAAGCTTCTGAGGCTTTTTCAGGATTAAAAAAAAAAAATGAAAGGGATCATAAATAACATCAAATAAAAAAATAAGAATGCTACAAATATTAGATACACATTAATATATTTTTGCCAATAAATTTGACAATTCATAAAATGAAAAATTCCTAAAATATAACTTATCAAGCTAGCCTGAGAACAAACAGAAAATCTTAATAATATTGTTAATCTTGTAAGAAATGTAATCTGTGGTTGAAAATCTTCTCACCCATAAAACTCCAGGCCAAGTCTTCTATATAAATTTCTTCTACCACATATTCAAATAACAAATCACACCTATCCTATACAAACTATTCCAGAATGTAGAAAAAAGAGGGAAAATTCTCAAACCCATTTATAAAGCAAACATATCCTTGATGCCAAAACCTGAGAAAAAATATAATACCATATCAATTTCATTCATGAATGTAGATGCAGAGGGATCCAGTAATGTACAAAAATATAACACTTATGACAGAGTGGAGTTGCTTTAGAAATGCAAGTGTAGCAGAGGCTCCTAATATTCACTCATATCAGGTTCCCCACTTCTTTTGGGCACATGGCAGAATTTCATTTCTCCACACCCGTATAAGCAGTTCAGGGAAAAGGGCTGTGGGCAGAAGAGACAAGAGCCACTTCTGGGTTAGAACATTCAATTGCCAAAGAAAGACCTTTTGATGCTCTGCTCCTGTGCTATAGTGATCATTAAAGCACTCATTAAGATGGTTCATCCAACAGCTCAGGTCCTGGAGTGACTAATATAAGTATAGATTCCTTGCTGGACATGTAACAATTATTGTTTTAAGTGAGATTTGGAGGCATGCTTATTAATTCAGCACAGCCTAACCTACACTGACTGATACATCATGGTTGATTTAACATTAGAAAATTTACTAATGGAATTTGCCACATTCACAGATTAAGGAGAAAAATAAACTAAATAGATATGAATAAAAGCTGGTGATAAAATTAAATATCCATTCATGATAAAAACTCTTATAAACTTGAAATAGAAGTACTTTACAAAAGGACACTATCATACAAAATAGTGAAACATTGAAGATATTCTTTTTAAGACCACTCTTTAAGGGTGGCTGTCAATACCACTTCCATTCAATATTATTTTAGAAGCTGTGGACAGAACAATAAGAGAAGAGAGAAAAACTAGTTTAAAAATTGGAAAGAAACAAACAAAACTGTTCCTATTGGTAAATTATATGCCAGTCTATATATCTTCCAATACAAAGGTAAACTGTTAGAATTAACAGGAGATTTTGGTAAGGTTCTCAGAAAGTTAATTATTCTATAAATTATTTGCATTTTTTATACTCCAGTAAACAGAACATAAATTTAAAATATGCCACTCACAGCAGCAGAATACGTATAACAGAATATGTGCAAGACTGTTATGGAAAAATTATAAAACTTTGTTGAAAGATATTGAAATTGTCCTAAATGAATGTAGAGATAGACCTTATTTATGGATTAGTAAAACCAGTGTCTTAAAGACGTCGATTTTCCCTCCAACCTAACTGTGGCTATAGTTTAAACTCCCTTTTCCCAAAGAAGAACATTTTTCCAAATTTTATAACTTGACAGACCAATTCTAAAATGTATATGGGAGTGCAAAATTCCAAGAATAGCTAAGAAACCTCACAAAAGAACCGGGTGGGACCACTGGCTCTACCAGATATCATGACGATGGAATATTAAGCCAGTGTGATATCGGCATAAGCTGGCCAGTGGAACACAGTAATATCCAAGAATCAGAGCCATGTGTAGATGAACAACGGATAAATGTCAAGGTGGTATTGGAAATCAATGAGACCAGGATGGACTTTTCAATAAGTGATGCCATGATAAGATATTCATATGGAAAAAAAAAACTGGACTCATCCCTCATACACAGCATAGACCAATTCCCGATTGCTGAAAGACCTAAATTCATGAATGCCGTATATTATTTTAAAAATTTAAATTACTGTGGTGCATAATAGCAGGTCTTGAACCAGAGGTAGGAGTGAGGAGTGATATGTGTTTGTAAAATTATAAATGGCTATTATTTCATTTTATATATAGACAAGAATGTCAAGTCATCCAAAAAGATTTAGTAGACTAGAATTAGTATAACTACTCAGAGAAATTTTAAAGAGGAGGTGGGGTATGTGTGTATGAAAACAGAGTGCAAAAAACATGACTTGGAAAAGATTCTGGGGAGAAAAAGATGAATGAGAATCAATTTTGTCCTCAAGGAGTTCACAGCCCATCAGATAATATTCATGAGACTTAATTGGCTATTTTTGTCATCACTGCCTTCCTATATTCTCCATACTGTCAAAAGCTGTATAGAAAGAGCCCCGGAGACAGTCAAACGCAGTTACAAAGGTCAAAAAGACCAAGGATTTGGGATCACCTAGAATAGATCCCTGAAAATATAACTCCACACAGAACCCTTTTGGAAGAAAAAAAAAAACGTATTCATTGTTTTGAATTCTTAATTAGACAATTAACCAAGTGTAATTACTCTTTACCGAATAAGATAACTTGTAGTATTTATATCAATTACATACACATCCTTTTAATTCTTTTAATTATGTACCTTAATGGTCTTACTACTGATAACTAGAAAACAAGGTTTACTAAACATGCAAGCCTCATCACGTTCTTCATTAAATAAGAGGAGTATTAGATCATTAGATCTGTCAAATTTTAGCTGAATACATAATATACTTCCGTGAATTACAGGAAAACATCTTTTAACACATGTTAAGCAACCTGCTATTGATTACACTGGTCACCAGTAGTGGTTGACTTTGCCCATCACTTATAGCAAGTCATTTCTCTTTGATCACTTGAGCTTCATTATTCATATAATTACTGTAATCATTATGACGTTAATGACTGTTGAAGTCTAAATGTGTGAAATTAATTCACTAACAAGTGTAAATATGCATCCATGAAAGGACAGTATAGAAAATGGAAAATGAAACTTTGGTCCTCCATTAAAAATGAGAAATTAGTACCTAGATTAGAATATCAGTAGGGTATATATGTGAGCAGTGAATATCACCATACTGTGACCGTGGTTAGATAAATTTAGTTACAATTAACCATACAGGAGTGAATATGCAGAATGCATATAACCCTTTTCTCATGGACTAAATTGGAAAATCTAGTTCAGTCTCTTGAGTTCAAAATGAATTAATTCATAAAGGTGACCTAATGGCTGACACATTTTAGAATTTGAGGGTGACCTGGTGGTGACAAGCCACCCCACTGATCACCAGTCTTTTTGCACCTGATCTTACTGGCTTGCTGGGTGTCCCCTTTTGCCTCTGCAGTTCTGTGTCTGTCCTTCCTGAAGCAGCGTGCTCGGTCAAAAAGGACACTTTTTTAAAAACGTTAAACAACTTTCTATGTTGATTTCTGTTTAGGTAAGTATCCAATTTCTAGTTTATCTGAACCTCCTAGAATTGAAGAAATGGCACTGGAAAATTAATAATAAGAGTCAGAAAATCCTCTGCTTTAGAGCTCTTATTTTAAAAAACAATCTATTTCAAACCAACCTCCCAAAGCTGTGCCCAACAGGCCAGCTGGGGGACGGTGTGCGCCCTTTTTCTCTGACAAAAGGATGACCACCTGCCTGACACTTTAGTACACCTCACAAAGAGATGCCTGAGCGCCTGACAGGATCACTCATAAGTTGGCTACGAGGCCAGCTCTTCGCCCACCCCACGCCAAGGCTGAGGGCAGGAACTTGAGCTTGTCCTGGGGAGGGAGGCATCCCAGGTGCAGGTGCACGCCAGCTGGAGGCTGCTTGAAAGCCAGTTGGTGCCTAGGAGTCCAGATCCGCACTTGCTGTGATTCGGAGCCTTCCTGCGTCCCAGCTCCCTCACGCGGTGAGCCCCCTGGAATACTGGCGATTAGGCCCATATTTAAAATGGTCAGTGAGTGACAGGACGGGAAAGCAGTGCATTTGAATCAGCAGCCCAACCCTTCCTTCCAGATTTAGTCGAATGAGCTGGGCATTTCTCCTTAGTCTAAAACAGACAAACATGACACAGGGATATGTTACTGAAAATGCCATATGTCTGATTTGGAGAATAAAAGGTTGGATTCAATAAGAACTTGTTGAGCAACGACCAGGAGTGAGTCAGTAGGGGTAAATGCTGTGGGCAATAAAAATCCCCTTCCATTCTTCCTTTGTTTGTTTTAGCAAATTTATTTTTTCGTTTAGGTTTAGTTTTCTTTCTCCAGCCTGCATGAATCTAAATGCAATTGGTCTGCAGACATCCAAAGCAGACTTAAAAAAAAAAAAAAAAAAAGATCCTGTACTTTAACATGCTCTGAGTTGGAGTTGCCTTAATTAATGAGTTAACTTTTAAACCAAGATTTAATAAGTTCTCAACCAGGCGCCAGGTGCTATGTTAGGAGTCGGGTAGAGGAGGATGCCCGTTGCCCTTGAGAAGCAACGGCCTAAAGAAGGAAGAGGCATCTAACCAAGTCATTCCAACCTAATTTAAACCACAGGTCAGTGCAAGTGGTTAAGAACGTCACTAAACGTGTCAGGGAGAGTAAGAAAGTTTCCAAAAGGAATAGAATGGTGTAGAAGAACAGTGGGGAGAGTGAAATGAAGTGCATGGAGGTGTAAAAGCTGAGATGTCCTCTCCCAGCTGGACAGTAATATGTGGAAACCTGAGTGAAAGCAGTAGCTGTGGGGATGAAAGAACTTAGCAGCTAGAACGCACAGGGCTAGAGATCAGCTGGCTGGAGGCATGAGGGGCAAAGGAACCAGGGAGACAACAGTAGTCAACTGATCACTTCCCTGCTGCCATTTTGGTGAACCAACTTGTTTTCCTATTCTTTATGCTTCTTAGAGTTAGGTTTTTATCACGAAGAAACCACACCCTTGCATACTGTATTCTCATGAACACACTGATGTCAGATTTGCTTTTTTAATTTTTTTTTAAACACAGACCACATTGTAAGCCTCCTATTTCATTGCTTCAGGTTGTTTACAGATATACTTCATTGTTTCAGGTCCTTTACAGATATATTTTAATCCACCGTGCACTCAGCACTCTGGCACCCACTACGGACAGCACACATGAAGTAGAAAAGCCGTGGTCTACTCTGAGTTCACAGTGTAGTTCGGAAGACAAGACGCACACATTATGCTCTCTCCACATTGCAAACAGCATAGGACAGTTCATGGCTGCTCAGCGAGGGACGGGATTATTTGGTAGAAGTCGGAAAGGTGAGACACCGGATGACATTTCCAGCTAAGGGCGGAAGAGGCACAAAGGCATGTTGTGTTTCGGAGGCAGTTAGGAGGTGGGCTTGTCTGAAGCAGCATCTACCGCCTTGGGGGGCACATCAGAAATAAGGTTGAGGGTCCTGAAAGCCAGGCAGAGAAGTTAAGGCATTGTGTATCCAGATAGTATAGAAAAGGTACACAAAGTCTTACATGAATTTGCCAATCGTGTCCTATTGTTTCTCCAAATTCCTCCACACCATGAAAGCCTGAGAGCAGGTGTGGGTCTTAGTCACCTTTGTTTATATCAGTGCATTTATATACGTCACCCATGCTTCCAGTGTTGGTACAGAGCATGCCGGACTAACCCTGGAACCCCTTGGAATTCTTAGTTTCTCGCTCCCAGTCAGTAACTTCTCACCCACTGTAATATCACCTGAGTAGCTCCTATTTTATCCCTTGTGTAAGTGATTAAATATTGGCTGGTTTCAGGACAAGCAAGCCTCCTTGATAAGTTCAACCAGCATCACAGAATCTGTTCTCTACAAAGCTTTGTTCTTCCTTCCCCAATGTCCTGTGATTGATGTGCTTGAAAGCAGATTTTTATGACATTTCCCCATATTTTGAAAAATATGGAAATTAAGATCAGTGATCTTTGAAAATGACTGGGATATCTTATTTTTTTATAGTAGAGACAGTATTCCTTTATGTCTAGTCTTTTATAACTCAAAAATCGGCTTTCCTGCACATTAAACACATGTTAATTAAAATTATGGGTTAATGCTTTAAGGGTCAAAGAATGGATGGCACCGATATTAAACAATGCGCCATTTGGCTTTTCTAACTTCTGTAGCAGAAAATCAAACTGGCGAAATAAAAACTCTCTATCAAAAATGGACTTACTAGATTTACACCTACAGATGACAAAATCACCTTGTAATTTTTGCAATCCTTTAACTTAAGTTGGAAAAAAAGTAAAGAATTTAATCATAATTTTTTTTTTTAATTTGTGGAGAGCAAGGGATAAGAATGAGAGAATTATCTTTAAGTCATATCTATTTTTAAACATGAAAAAGGATAAATGTTTATGACTTATTGTTTATCTTATGTCATTTATATTTAATCAGAAAAACAAACATTTTCATAGATTATGGAAAATCAGTTTGTGGGAGGAGGAGGAAGAAGATTTTTAACATTATTTTTAAGAATAGTTTTTAGTCCCATTAGGCCAATGTCTAATTGAGATTACATGTGTATGAGAAGATATAGGAAAATGTCCCCCAGAATTAAGGTATAAAGTTAGGGAAATATCATTCTGAAACTGAAATAGTAACAATTGCAATCAGTGAACTACCCAATCTTAACATCTGCAGGAGTGGCCTTCCCTGGGGAAACCTAGTTATAGGGTCATATTCTCCAGGAAACTTTCCAGGACTATGAAGTATTTAGAGATTTGAGCCCATTTGGGAAGGTCATAGTTATTAAGCATTTGTTACGTGTTTACTACGTGCCAGGCACTGTGCAAGGCAATTTATATAACCTGATCTAATCCCATCCTTATCTCTTTACTCTGAGGTGACGCTATTTTTCCTAACTTATAGATGAAAGAACTGAGGAGAGAGAGGGTGAGAGAACAGGATTTAAGCTGGATGCTGCTTTCTTATCGAAAACATCTACCATGAACAAACCCACGACACACGTGCAGACTCCTGGAAAGTTCACGTGCACAGAGTTCTTTGAAGACCAAGATGCTCCTCAACAACCCACAGCACCCTCTGCTCACACGTGTGACATCTTGTCCCTGGTGTCTCAACTATCAGGGTGCTTTTCTCTTTCCCACTAGGTCCCTGAAGGAAAGGACTGTGTCTTGGTCTCCATGGGTCCTAGAAGCGCACGTCAATAATTCAAGTTCAAGTGCTTTACATGGGAGGTGAAAGAACCATCGAAAGTAGGAAGAGCACGTAACTGGTAACAGGGGCGTTATCACACCAGCTGTCACCATGGGTGACCGGAGCTTACTCACGCTGGGGAACCTCTGGGAGCCAACGTCTAACACACAAGTCAGAGTTATCTCCCCTCCCGCTGGGCATTGCCAGAGGGCTGCTCTTGTGTGGCAAGGAGTGCAGGTGCTGGCATTTGGAATCAGGAAGACAGAAAGACCAGCGTGCACTGAAGTGGTGACAGCGAGGGATAGGGTGGGCCCGACAGCATTTGCTACAAAATCCTTCACACCGAGCATGGAGCTGATTGCACTGTAGGTGGGCAGTAAACACTTATTGAGGGAGACTGTCATTCTGATTTATCTATCAATATCTTGCACATCTGGCTAGAGTGAGTCTCTCCTCCTAAACTCGATCAACTTTAAGCCAAATGACATAACTGAGTTTCTAAACATTTAAAGTTTAGGACCAAACTCTAAACATCTGTGATGTTACCTATGAACTGTCAGAATCCAACAGTTGGTATTCCCCTTGAACGCACATTCAGCCCCATCAATACACCTCTTTTTATTCCTATCCATGTAGCAGTATCTATCAAACACAAAGTTTTGGACAAAAACATTATTATATTGCTTCACCTTCTGAGATACTATAAAATCTATTAAACAAGTCCATTGCAGGAGTTCTGGGAGTAGCTGAAAATGATCCGGTGTGGGATAGCGACAGCTTCAGATGTAGACATAGAAATAATTCACCCCTTAAGGATCTAATTATAGTGAACAATCTAAAGTGCAATAAGAATTCACTATATGAATTCAAAAAAGCCTATTTAAGATAAGGGGTGTGTGTGTGTGTGTGTGTGTGTGTGTGTGTGTGTGTGTGTGTGTGTGTGTGAGATTCATGCTGTTATTTCACCTAAGAGTCTATGAGATGAATGAGGAAGGAGAAGTGGGTCTCCGTCACCTTGACTTGGGAGACAGATTGCACCCATTGCAGAGATCAGATGGCGTCACCACAAGCTGGCCCCTGAGAGACAGGGTGGTACCATGGAAGGATGACGGGATTTGGAAGGAACCTGACATCCCAGGTTCAGACCTTGTCTTTTGCTGTTGCTGCTGTTGATTTTTGTTTTTGTGTTTTTTAGCCTTTATAGCCTGTATTCCGTTTTTTGCTATCCCGTTACAACAATGAAGTTAATGAAATTGACATCTAATTACAGCTCACAAGCATAGTCAGACCTTGATTTGTCCATTACTAAGTGTTGTAATCCAGGTAAGGAACATAAACTCCTTGAGCCCTAATTTTTGCATTGATCAAATAGGATAATAATGGCTCCTTCCTTGGGATATCTTGAGGATGCATGCACATAGTGGGCTTTGTAAACTCTAAAGCGCTATTCAGATACCATTAGTATTGGAAGAAATAGGATGGATGCCACTGAATATCCTCCAGATACCAAAGAAAACCCAATGGGCTTTGCTGGCGCAGGAGCCTTTGGTCCGGACCATCCCGGAAGTCCCTTCACCAGAACGGGTGGCCAGGACTGCAAACCTGGTAGTCATCAAGGGAGCACATCAAATGCCAGGGAACGGCAGGAGCAGCTTCGCTTTCACTTCCTCTCTGGAAACCAAGGCCAATTAACCAGGAGATCATAAACATTCAGTTTAGTGAGAGAAAATAGCTCTGCCCCTTTTCCTCCATGAGAAAGGTTTAAGGCAGATACCTGAGTTCCTACAAACCAGTTTCCAAGCAAGCAGTACTCTCTCTCCTCTGGAAGCCTAATTGGAGGCATCAAGGTCACAGCTGATATCCTTTCCAGAGAAGTCAAAGGAAGAAGTCCCATCGTTCTTCTAATGACTGTTCCAAACATCAGCATGGCCTTTCCGTCTTCCCTGTGTTCGTACGTGAGAAGGACCACTGTGAAAACAGCCCGTCTGCTTTGCAATGACTCTCACGTTTCCTCTCTCTGCAGAAGACCTCATTGCCTCGTTAGGCCTTGTCCTGCTCTCTAATTGTTTCATGGGGTTGCTCTCATTTCCTGGTTGAGATTGCCCCGTCCCGGGGCTGAGTCGCTGGGCCACGGGGGTCCCTCCATCAGCCGCAGAGTCTGGCCTGGTGTGGGGCACCCAGCCGTCCTCTCCAAAGAGTTGGTGATGAAAGCGACCTTCTGTGTGCGGGCAGTGGCTGTCGGCGAGGTGAGAGCTTTGGAAAGCATTGCTCGATCTGGATTAGGCTTTGTGGAGGAGGGCCCATCAACAAAGCCTCGGTTGTGCTGGGTGGACATTTTACAGGGAAGAAGTGCTGTTCCAGTGCAAGAGAAGCTTCTGCGTGAGCTACATTTCAACCCCTCTGGTGGTACGGGGAGCCGGGCTTGCTTCTGGCTCTGCTCAGTGCTCCAGGCTGTTTGCAGATGAGAATGGAGCCGAATTTGAACTCTACACACTTTATTTCTCCTTTGCAAACATGAGTGCCCTGAATTAATAGGGAGAGGATGAGAAGATCTGACAAAATACTGTATTTCAAGAGTCACCACTACTGACTTGAAAAGTTATCTGGGTCTCCCCGGGTCCTAATACACCTGCCATTTAGAACTAGTGATGGCTGAAGTGATACTCTGTTTGCAGTGACCAACTAGGCACAACCAGTCTGGCAGGCTAATAACAGCTGTGCCTTTTTCTCGGGTTTTCGCCTACATGACCTTGCTTGTCTTGTTTAATTCTGGAAGGTAAGTGAGGGAGGCATTACTCTGATTCTTCTTTTACAGGACTCGCCTGCCCAATGTTAGTTACTCAGCCAGGAAATGACAGACGTGAGATCAGAGCCAGGTCTCCTGATTCCAAATTTTATGCCATTTCTACAACATCACACTTTCTTCCTGGGACAGAAGAGGATTGTCTAAGAGTGGCTGAAATCCTCCATTTTCCATGGGGGTAAACAAGGGAACTTGTGAATTTTATCTTCCTTTAGGGCAGTGGTTGCACATTAAAATCATCTGGGGATTTAAACAATATCTTTTCTGGGACTTCACCCCAAACCAATTAAATCCAAATCTCTTAGAGTGGACCTAGGCATCTGTATTTTTCAAAAGCTCCCTGGGTGATTCTAATGTGTAGCTAGGGTTAAAATTCGCTGTCTTAGAGTAGTAATCCACAAAACACTGATTGTATTTTTCCACTTTTAAACCACTTTGGGAGTGTAATAATGAAAAATCCTAATAGTAACTTGGCTGGTGGCCTCGGAAGATAGGCCCCGGCCTTGGTCCTTAGTAGAGATTCAGATTTATCTAGAGATTGACAGGCAGATGAGCTGGTAAAGAAACACTTCTACTGCCTGGATCTGCAACAGAAGAGCTGTCAATCCAGAAACTTTGTAAGGTAAATAAATTACCTTCTGATCCTTTCACACATTTTAATTATGTTACCTTAATAGTTTTACTACTGATGACCAGAAAATTAACATTGCTAGTGCTATCAACACGTAACCACTGATCTCCTTCATTAAATAACTAGTGGTTGGTTTTCCCCTGCTTATGTTTTCTTCAAATAATTATGGATAACTTTATTCATTTCAAGGTTAATTTAGGAATTTTAGGAATTAGCTTTTGCATACATCCCATTCGTTGAGGAATGTTATTTAGTTACAGCTTCATAGGAATAGGTATACATAAGTGGAATGCTCTTATGTTTCTTTAAAAATTAATCTACTACTGACAAATCTGTGATGAGTATTTACATTAAAAATTCCTTTACAATACCTTGGGGTTTTTTTGTATGGAACTCTTTAAAATATGTATTAATTGGCAAGCTTACTTCTGTGCCAATCCTTGTGCTAGGTTTTGGGAATCACAGATATGCATATGCTGTGGATCTTCTTTTATGAGACATGCTATGATACAGATATCAAAAAGGAGGAGAGAAGATAGACTTCAAAGAGGAATTGATTGTTTTTTTTTTTTGAGTCTATGTAAAACATTTCTTAGTAAAAAATACTTTGGTCTTGAGTCTCCAAATCACCATATTCATTGAGTTCTAAGGCATATGTTTTCCATATTTCATGCAAAAAATAGGAAGTTCATGATTTGTTTGGGTTTTTTTGAAAGCACTTATTATGTTAACTGTGTGTTTTGTAATTGGGGATTTACTGTCAATAAAATATATTACATTTGCTGAATTAGGTTTCCTTTCTGAAGTTTACCAACTATCTAAACTCTAAGTTAATAATGCCTCTTCCAGTCTTTTTCACTTTATGCTACAACTTGGAATCCTTTCCACATCCTTGTGTATCAGTTTGTATACCAATGAAATGGTGGATACGTAGCTGACAGAATTTTCTCACAATACTTTGGAGGAAAAATATTAATATCAACTACCCTGAATCTTCTTTTTTCTATGACAGTAGCTTCCCAGTAATAGTAGAATAGAAACACCACAGATTCTTACGCTGATAACGCATAGAAACACATACTATTAAGGCCTTTGGATTCATTTCTGATAATTGAATTTAAAATGTGACAGGTAGCCCATAACTTTACAGAGCTATCAATTAAATGGACTCTACGTGTTCAGTGACTCAGTTCGTCCTCAAATGTCAGTCAGTGCCCAGTGGTCTTAATGCTTTGTAACCTAGTGGCCTGAAATAATTAATGTACCTCTCTTATCCATCTACCTCCTGTCTGAGCATGGCTAGGGCACCGAGCAGAAGAGGGTTCAGTGAGTTAGAGGATCGCTTTTCATTAACTTTAATTCTTTTCCCATTGTTACAGGTGCCATGAATATTAAATCTCGCCCTGATCAGCAACTCACGCTGTTATGATTTAGCCATTTTTCACTTTTCCCCTCATGACATACAGAAATGGAAAGCTAGGACATCTAAGTGTATATCCTTTTCTGGTTTTAGAACCAGACATTTGGGGTTGTTGTTTTACATTGTGCTATATCGTATCCGAAAAATGTTTGCTCAGAGAATCCTCTTAGCAATGTGTATATTGGGCTAATAGACTTGCGGCACCATTAATAGATTATGTTATCAGAAAAAAATGTGAAAAAGTCCCAGACAGAAGTCCCTTTGTAAGACTAAGCAGAACACTCAGCAGGAACTCTGTTTTTAAATGTCTTCATACATCTGTATCTTTTTAAGATGCAACAGTCTTCACCATGATGTTGTTTCCCCCTGTACACATAAGCCATGTCTTCAAAAGTCTTTGATTAATTTGAACACAATCAAGGGCACATGAGATAGCTGTCCTTTAGTGAACCAAAGCAATCCACTGCCAACTGCAATAAACTCTGAAGCTGTCATCGAGTCAAGCTGTGAGAGAGACGACGGCGATTACAAGCAATAGTTTCCTTCAGTGGTTTCATAATTTCTCTTTTTTTGATTACATTTCCAGATTTCCAATAGTTATAGTAAGAACACTTTTGTAGAGAAATTTTTCCCCAGGGGTTACTCTCAACAACTTAGTGTATTGGTTTCTTCCCTATAATTAATTTAAGGATAGAAGCTCATCAGGTAAGAAACATTGTGATTACAAGTTGTATATAAATTATTTAAAGGGATTCAGCCAATCAAAACAGCGATCTAAGTGACTGTTTTCCTCTTGATGCCTTTGTAACTCCTACTCAAAAAGCAAATTTCTGATTGATAGAATAGTTTTGAAGTTACTTCAGAAAGGCCATTCTTTTGAATGGGAGGAGGAGCTCAATATGAATGGTTCACATACTTGAACAATAACTCTTTTATGACAAGTTTACAGAGAAGGACAGGCAGAGAGAAGGACACCAAAATAACAACAAACAGGGGAGTAAGGAAGCCTTCGGGAGACAGTGATAGAAGGCAAGCCAGGTAATTAACGTCTGTCCTGGAGGAAAGATTCATGAATTTGATGCTTCCTACTTATTCCAGCCGTGGCTAAAAAAAGTAATCACTGTTGAATAATCTGTTACCCAAACACTCTCATTCAATGGACAGTTCACTCATGCCTTCCAACGGAAACATTTAGCTCTCTGTCAAAGAGACAAAGTCGCCATCTTGCTTGACTTCAGACTTTGAATATCACTTGTAAGAAACAAAACACTAACCCTTTCTCACTTGCCTCAGTTAATCCCTCCACTGCATTTTGAGATTTTTCTCTTTTTCTTTTTTCTATTTTCTTAGATGGTATGCCTTTTGCTTAGTCTTACATGTGAGTATATGTCAACTCTTTAATGAAAGCTAATAATCATAGAATAACTCATTTTAGATAGAATTCTGGAAAATATATTTTCTTGAATTATGTAGGAGAGCTAGTACTCCCCCTTTTACTTCCTAAAATTAAACTTGGAAAACCTAGAACTTCCTAAGAGCTACCCCAGTTATCCTGCAAAATTGCCAAGAGTAGATGCCTTAAATTTAAAAGTGCATTACAAAAAAATTTTTTCCCTTCTCCTCAAAAGACATTCTGCAAGTGTCATCCATACTTCTCATACATTAAGCCATGTAGTCAAGACAGGAAGCTGGATCTCCTGACTTACATAACATCAGTGGAAAAGTGAAAAAATATATTAAACCACCATCCTGAACACTATGGAGAATGAATAGACTAGTTGGATACCTAAAGCTTTTATTTATGTCTTAGTTTTTGTAAGAGCCCAATTCAACAAATATACTGTGTTTTGAAATTACAAAAATGTAGGGATTACAAATATTAATGACAATATCTTCCTTTAAATAAATCCCTTCCCTTTAAAACACAGAGTGTAAAATTCTCCATTTTTTGGACTCTTACTTCAAATACTTCAGCTAAAAAAAACAAAAACAAAAACAAAATGAAACAAAACACCCAATCAATTATGCAGTCTCTATTGCAGAGTTTGAGGACTTTTAAAGTATTACAAAAAACAAGAGGTAATAAACTCACTATTAAGGCATTTAGCTTGGCAAGTGATTTATCTCTTTTTCTTTATCTGCATAGGGTTTTTATTTCACTGTGTGAGCAAATTTTCACTGACAAGTCATCTTTGGAGAACAGCCAGAAATGGGGGTGGGAGGGAGGGAGAAAGATCTCCTAAGATATCAAAGACCTGGAAAAAAAACCTAACGGAGTGACATTTGTGGTTTCAAAAATAATACACCTTCTCCAGTTTCCTGTTCATTTACCAAAGTAAAGCTCTCTTGGTTTTCAGCTCTCATTATATAACGAGATGTACAGAAGAATTCTAACCAAAATAATTTTCTGTATGAAATGTATAAAAAGAATTCTGACCAAAAACTTCGCTTCAGTGGTAAAAAACATTATCTATCGTTGCCCTGTGCTTTCAGAGATTCTCCTGATGATACTACTGCTGTGTAACTGAGTATGAAGAGAACCGAAAAAGATCTGCAGGTCAGAGTAGCCTATGTATTAACTCGGAAGGGCTATCTACGTGTGAGTTACTATCATTATCCATTGGTGCTTGGACCAAATCTTCTGAGTAATTTACACATAGTAGGCCCTCAGGAGATGCATTTCATTAAGTTGACTTCTTCTTGCAGGGTCTCTATGGGTTATTTTTATGACCACATACATCTGCTACTCCATTTAAGCTCTTCATGAAGCAGCTGTATAAACGCCTCTCGTGCAGCAACCACTTCTGGGCAAATACAACAAGACTGCTGCAAACAGGTAAACTGTGCCACAAATGTATTTACTCATTCCATTTGTAAATATTTACTCTGTGTTCATTGGTACTGAGCACCGTGCTAGGTGCTGTGGCAGCTTAAGGACAAATTAAGACAGAGTTGTGTCTTCGAGGAATCTAATTATAGACAAAGGATTAGAAGGTAGGATATAAAATGAGAACTGTGACAAAAAGCCAAAGGGAATTCAAAGGGAGAAGAGACGATGTCCTCCTAGGGGAATCCGGGAGGGCTCTAAGGAGTAAGCAGCATTTCAGCCAGGCCTGGAAGGATGAGAGGGGGAAGGGAATCCTTGGATATTAACTGGTTGAGATGTGCTGAGTAAAGACACTGAAGGGAGAAAGCATAGAATCTGCTCAGAGAACAGAAGGATGCCCAGTGTGGCCCACATGTGAAATGAGACAGGGGAAGTTCTTGGAGACAAGGCTCCACCCAGCGCCCTGAACACTGCCACCTATAGGTGGCCGGAGTGGCTCTATCTGAACGTCCTTAGGGAATTCTCTATGTGATTAACAGTACTGCCCATCTAGGAAAGCGGAAACAAAGATGACGGTGCAATGGCTATTTATATTCCATTTTTCTTGAAAGTTTTAAAATATGCACTTATATCTGACCGTCTCTGGAATTTAGGTTGCCTTGGATAAGGTAAAAATTTCGACAAGAAGGAAGAGTCAAAAAAAGGCAAAGGTACAAAATATTTAAGGGAAAAACATGATCCACTGAACCACATGTGCTGACAGTGGCATTCAAGAAAAAGCTAAGGCAATATAAAAAGGCCCAAACCCCCTGTTTTCTATCTCTGGTACATAAGAATGGGATATTGTTTTGTAGAACAAGACCCCAAGGTCCCCATTAGAACATGAAAATATTTACAGCAGCAGGGTTTTCGCTATGGGATTGCATGCTTTTCTTGCAAATATTTAACTTTTGCTTTTGTGAGTGATGGCACATGGTTTAAAGAAAACAGTAGATCAAAGCTGATATTGGGGGGGTAAATGCATTTTGTCCCAGACTACTGTTTTTAGAACATTTCCAGTTAAATGTGCCTATTACCACTACTTATTGTGACCAAGGAGACATTTTTTTTAATACTTAGTCTAGTGTGAACGTGTATGCTGAAATAAAAATATCCTAAATTATTGGAGGTTTTTGCTTATTAATTTAATAAGATTAAAATTTGTTTTTCCTGTTAGTAAAAAGCTAAGTTGAATTGTTCTAGGACGTAAATTACTTGACCAGCGGAGGCTGGTCTGCCCTAACTATTCTACTGAGAAAGCATAGTCAAGGGTAGCGATCACAGAGTTGTGAGCTGTCCCCAGCCTTGTCCCCTGGATGGCTCACACTCCAGCTGGACAGCATTCAAGCATCACACATCTGCATGGCCACACATCTGCGGGGCACCAACACAGGTAAAACCCATTTCGAGAAACATGCTTTATATAAAAATAAATTTGCTGCAGAATTGCATTCCTTAATGGATATGTTTTTCAGTATTGCTATTAGTAGAAGCCGGGAAATTTTTTAAAACACACAATATTACTTCAGATCCTGTTCTTGTTGATGAAAATTCCAAGAACCATAGTTATTTCTAGATGGCATATGTGATTATCCAGGTGAAAAATACAAACACAATCTTAATAGAGTATCAATGAGATTACAGCATATCTTTTCTCAATGGCTAGGGAAGTGCACTGGCAAACAACTGGCCCCCCCCTTTGCCTGGGTTTCTTTCTCCCTTTCCAGGGCTGAAATATATTGAGTAGGAAATGGGACTCCATTGTTTCACTGGAACTTCTAATCAACTATTTTTAATTTATTCATGTGGCATTAGTAGTTGGATGTCATTCTGGATGGGACTAGACAGATTTGGAGTGGAAAGAACTTGAGAATGGACACATCCATCATTTAAAGGAGGTGGTTTGGACAGATCTGAAAGGTAGCTCCAGAAGGTGATATCACTGGGTATGCAACTGACATCAGAAGGAATCTCTTGGTAGGTAACAACAACAGGTAAGCCAGGTAGGGAGGTAGTTGGTGTTGGAGAGGTCCTTCAGTGGCTATCTCCATGGAAAGGTGGACTTCCAGAGGCAGGTGGATAGCAATAAAGGGAAGTTCTTTTAACAGGTAGCCGGGATCTACCCATGGGCATGGAAGTTCAAGGGGCAAGACTCATGTATGAGTCAGGGTTCAACCAGAGAAAGAGAACCAGGAGGAGATATATATTAAGAGATGTATTGCGGGAACTGGCTTGTGTGATTGTGGGTGTTGGCTAAGCAAGTCTGAAATCTTAGGGCAGGTCATCAGGAAGTGAACTTCCAGGCACAAGCTGAAGCTGCAGTACATGGGGAGAATTTCTTCTTCAGAAAAGCTTCATTCTGCTTTTAAGGCCTCTCAGCTGATTGAATCAGGCCCACTCAGATTATCTAGGATAATCTCCCTTGTTTAAAGCAGATGATTATGGACTTTAATTACATCTACAAAATGCCTTCACAGCAACGCCTAGATCAGTGTCTGGGTGAATAACTGGGGACTATAGCTTAGCCAAAACTAATCATCACAACTCATGTCTGGAGAACTAAAAAAGGCTTGGTGGACTATCCCAATCCTGG
Source organism: Balaenoptera physalus (assembly GCF_965194825.1). Lineage (NCBI taxonomy): Eukaryota > Metazoa > Chordata > Mammalia > Artiodactyla > Balaenopteridae > Balaenoptera > Balaenoptera physalus. The sequence goes on along the minus strand of NC_138902.1, from coordinate 43,995,859 downwards.
AGAAATAGCACAACAAAGGTAAATTAGGAAATCATGTAGGACTTTGACTAAGGCCATTAAGTTAAGGATGAAGTTATTGGAGCTAGGAAATGGAGAAGTTAACTTGGTAGAAGAAAGGACCAAAACCAGATATCAAAACCAAAGAGACCAGCAACAAACCACTACAAAGCCACTGGACTTCATAAATTCCCTGCCTCTAGGAAAGTTTGGTCCCCGAGTCTTCATCTGTAGGTGTGGTTTACAAAGTACAATCTATGGGGACCAGGAGACCTTTAGAAGTGGGATAGTAGTTCTGAACAGGGGCAATTTTGTGTCACTTCTCCCCACAAGGGCCATTTGGAGACATTTTTGGTTGTCACAGATTGAGGGAGGTGGGTGCTATTGGCATTTAATAGACCAGGGATGCTGATGGAACTTTATACAGTGCACAGTATAGCCTCCACAGGAAAGAGTTATCCAGCCTCAAATGTCAAGGTTGAGAAACCCTAGAATGGAGTGATGAATATAGGTGGAATGTACTTGATATTCAGTCTAAATTAATTTGTAACTTTCACATTACTACTGACTATTTACAGAACTTATGCAGAAGAAGGAAGATAAAGAGAAAAGAAGCAGCAGCAGCTCTACGTTTTCTCTGGAGGCCGCATGGCATAGTGGAAAGAGCGTGAATTTAGAGGGAGAGTCCTAAGTTCAAAGCCAACTGTGACAAACACCTTTCATGTGCACTTTGAGTAATATGCTTAATCTCAATTTACTTATCTATAAAATAAGAAAAATAGCTATCCCATGGGATTATTGAGAGGATTGGTGATGTTCCCAGATAAATGTTAGTTACATTTACCCCCAAGAAAACATTTGGGCAGCTATGACAATAATCCAGTCAAGAGAGGATAAGACTGTAAATTAAGCAATGATACTACTAAGGTTTAGAAGGGATCTGATTTCAGAAACATTTCTTAGAATCTACAAGATTTGTTGACCCAGTGGATGGGGAAGAAAGGAAAAGAGGATCCATCCGAGGGTGACTCCCATGGATGGATGGTGTTACCGTGAACAGAGACAGGAAATCCACAAACAGGACTCAGCTGATGGGGGAAGATAATGAATTCAGTTTCAGACATGTAATGTCCTGGGTGCCTTCAGGACAGCTGGATGGAGATACAGGGGGAATATTAGTGGTTTACAAGCCACTTTCACATGTGTTGTTCCATTTAAACTTTGATCTCATTTCATAGGCAAAACATTCTCTGACATAAATCGTACCAATGTTTTCTTAGGTCAGTCTCCCAAGGCCATAGACATAAAAACAAAAACAAACAAATGGGACCTAATCGAACTTACAAGCTTTTGCACAGCAAAGGAAACCATAAACAAAACGAAAAGACAAGCTACAGAATGGGAGAAAATATTTGCAAAAATGCGACTGACAGGGGCTTCATTTCCAAAATATACAAACATCTCTTACAACTCAACAACTAAAAAACAAACAACCCAAGTGAAAATGGGCAGAAGACCCAAATAGACATTTCTCCAAAGAAAAAATGCAAATGGCCAATAGCCACATGAAAAGGTGCTCAACATTGCTAATTATTAGAGAAAGCCAAATCAAATCTACAATAAGGTGTCACCTCACACCAATTAGAATGGCCATCATTAAAAACTCTACAAATAACAAATGCTGGAGAGGATGTGGAGAAAAGGGAACCCTCCTACACTGTTGGTGGGAATGTAAGTTGGTACAGCCACTATGGTGAACAGTGTGAAGTTTCCTCAGAAACTAAAACCAGAATCACCATATGATCCAGCAATCCCACTCCTGGGCATATATCCGGACAAAACTCTAATTCACCCCTATGTTCATAGCAGCACTATTCACAATAGCCAAGATGTGGAAACAACTTTAATGTCCATTGACAGATGAATGGATAAAGAAGATGTGGTACATATATACAACGGAATACTACTCAGCCATAAAAAATAATGAAATAATGCCATTTGCAGCAACATGGATGCAACTAGGGATTATCAAGCTAAGTGAAGTAAGTCAGAAAGAGAAAGACAAGTACCATATGATATCACTTACATGTGGAATCTAAAATATGACACAAATGAACTTATCTACAAAACAGAAACAGAGTCACGGACATAGAGAACAGACTTGTGGTTGCCAAGGGGAAGAGGGTTGGGGGGAAAGATGCAGTGGAAGGTTGGGGTCAGCAGATGTGCACTTTTATATATAAAACGGATAAACAACAAGGTCCTACTGTATAGCACAGGGAACTATATTCAGTAATCTTTGATAAACCATAATGGAAAGAATACAAAAAGAAGAATGCATATATATGTATAACTGAATCACTGTGCCGTACAGCAGAAATTAACACAACATTGTAAGTCAACTATACTTCAATAAAATAAATTATGATAAACTTCGGTCTCATAACAACCTGGTGAGAGGCAGGCTTTATAACCCATATTCCTTAGATGAGGAAACTGAGGCTGAGAGAGGCTAAGTGAATTACTCAAGAGCACAAAGACCATACAGGGTGGAGGTTTGCCTTGACTCCAAATCTCAATAATAGGATTTTAAAAAGGAAAATGCGTGGCGTGGCAAGTGGCAAATGAGTGGAGGGAAAAGGGTTTGCTTTTGGTGGTTGGTTTGTGCAGGGTTTCACCTGCTGCTGGGAAAAGGTGGAGCTTTCAGGAGGGCTCTGAGGATGGGACAGTTCTGACAAGTCAGGACATACAGTATGGACCGGTGAGGCCCCTGTGAGTGGAATTTTTTATAGATCGTTAACCACATGAACAAAGGGGCTGAGAGAAACTTGAAACAAAAATATTAACAGGCATTGCCAATTCGAAGAAAAACATTTGCAATGAAGATAAGTCATCTGTGAAATGATAATGCAAATCAATGGAAAGATATGAATGAACAAATTTTGATTTACCCATAACTTTTTAGGAACACATTCACTGAGACACATTTTAATCTCGCAACATTGATGTTATTTCCTTCCAATAGCAGCTTTACGCATGCTGTTCTGAGGAAGAGCTCTGAAAAGGCTGGGTTTTCACAGGTTTGTTTTTCACAGTTGTCATGTTTCTCAAGACTTAATTTTGGCCGTGAGACACATATTCAAAAGTGCACTAAAGAGACAAAGTTGGTTTTCAATTTAGATGTTCTAAATCTGAATTTCTGAAATTTTCATTTAAGCATTCCCCACTGTCTCCCTAGTTCTTGGGAGAAAAGCAGCCTTTGGTGTCTCAGGTGTGTGGTCAGAGGACCTCTCTGTACTGGATAGAACTGGATTTTGAAGACTTCAAGTCCATCTTCAAAGAAGAGGTAGACTGTATTTCTAATAATCTTCTGTATTCTTCTAATATCTTCACTTTTCAAGTTGACTGCATTTTGGGGGGTCAGAGAAGTAATTTTCATTTTACTGGTATATCATTCATTTCCGCTATGCTTTCATACTACTGCCATAGTATACTTTACATTCCTTTAACATTATTTTAATCCCATCCCTTCTGCATGCCTGGTTGTGCCTCTTTAATGTCTAACCTTCAACAGATGTGTTTTCTTCTTTCTCTTTTCTAGCTTTCCTTAATCAGGCTCTTGAGGGGTTTCTCTATTTTATGGGTCTTTTCAAGATATAATTATATTTTTTTGTTCTTTTTGTTTCATTTTGCTAGCCCCAGTTTTGATCTTTATCAAAATTTTTTTAGGTTGTTTTTTCTTTGTACTTTGGTTCTTTCTAAATTTTTGTACTTTGTCTCTTTTTAAATTCCTCCTCCCACTCTTCTTTCTTCTGTCCCTTTCTTTCTGCAGTCATTCCTGCATGCCTCTTTCTTTCCTTTCCTTTTTTCTTTTCTTTTCTTTCCTTTAGTTTCGTTTCATTTCCTTTTCTTTTCTGCTTTTCCTCTGATTATAGATGTTACTAGGTCTCAAATGTTTCATATGGGAATAGGGCCAAGATGTTTTTTTGGGGGGTGGCATCTTTTATAAATTGTCTGATAGTTCTATTTATGACCAGAGAAAATTGCCTGTAAAATCTCGACTTTAAAAAATGTGTTAAGGCTTTTTTTGTTGTTTGCATTTTTTTCTCAAAGTATGCACTTTTGTAATTGTTTTATATATATATATATATATATATATATATATATATATATATATATATACACACACACATACAAATTAAAATGTATACTTAAAAGTCTATGTATATCTATTTCATATTTCTAACTTATATTGATTCCCTTTTCCTTCTTTGGAACACTGGCATTTTATCTTCTGGATCTCAGTTCCTATTTTCTTATCTTTTTCCTCATGTTTTCATGTGTGTATGTAGGGTCTGGGTTTAAGATGATAACACTTTTCTTTAGGTCTGTTAATTTAGATCTCAAGGCTGCCTTTCTTGTCTTCAATCGACCTACTGGATTTTTAAGTCACAAAATTCATGTGTGTTTTATGTTTTGTTTTGTCATCAGTTTGTTTTATTGTTTTTGGTACTGCGCTTGATTCATAATTACTCATATTATTCTTAAGTTGCTCAAGTTGTAATCTACCTTCTCCAAGAGCTCTGTTTTCCTGGATGCTTTGTGGTGGTTGGTTGTTTTCTTTGGCTGCACATATCTCACGCCCTCTAACATACAGGAGTATGTGACTATTTTTTAATTTGTCAGCTCAGCGAAGTTTAGCTCAATAGTGGCTGTCCTTCAAGAGATGGAAGCTGGGACATGTTCTATCATGGGGAGCTTGGAGCAGCCTCTATTCCCACACTGTTGTATTCCTATCTCCTTGCCTGGTGAGTGTGCAGTGGGCTCTTCCTTGGTCTGTTGGGATCAGGAAGACAACTTAACATAATTGGTCTACATTCACTCTGATCATGGAGAGTCAAGCTCCTCTGCACCCCCAGGTTGTGATCCGTGCTCAAGGCACACTGACAGTGGTATCCAGCCTCTCATCTGACCTCTATGGAAGCAGACCCCCGCTCAGAACCCCAAACCTTAATGATATCCATGTGTCCACAAGCCCAGCATCTGCTGGACATAGGAAAGACAGAGAAGTTGGCACTCAGAGTTGAGAGAAAGTGAAATGTTACTACCTCCCAGAATCTGTTCTACATGATGCTTTTGAAAACATACACAAAAGTCATCTCACAAAAAGAACTTTGGTTTGGGTTGATCTCTCTAAATATAAATTACCAGCACAACCAAGTTTTACCATATAAGTCCTGAAGTAGCATTAGGCAGATATAAACTATGACTTAAATTTTTTTCCTAGAGTTAAAAGCAACAAATAAAAAATTATAAAGTAATACTTTATTCATGTTAGTTTTCTCATTCCTAGAACAATGACCTGATAGTCTCTATAAATATCCCAGGGTATTGGAAAAAAATGTTAGTGTTTTACAGTTCTACAATTTTTATGATATCTCAAAGCTTAATAAAAGCCACCAGCTCTATGAAGAAATTTTTAGGACACTTGAATTTAGCCAAATTGGTTGGTCTGATTTGTGTCATTTCAACTTAGGTCTCTTAGTTCCTAATGGCTAGAATGAATAGGAAAAAAGAAACAAAAAAATATGTTCAGTCTAGCAAAAAGTACATAAATAATATTTTTTAAGGGAAGAGAAATCAACCATCATCCAAAGGCAATATTTGTCTTCAACATTAAACTTTCACATGTAACCACCCTCAATCTAGTTTTCTGAAGATCTACAAGAAATCCACAGTCCAGATATTCAGGACAATAAAACAAAATCCACGCTATTTTGCAGGCCTACTTAACTCCTAACTCATTTTCGTGATGTTGAAAGTACTTTCATAATTCTTGAATAAGTTTATTCCAAAAGAATTTCTTGGCCAAAATGTTGGAACCAGTGAATCTAGAAAGATAGAACCTTAATTATCACTTCTGTGGGGCATAACTGAGAATAACTATATGATGAATTTTTCAGTGCTGAGACAGGTATATAAACCAAAGGTAACAGTAAATGTGTGTGAAATATTCACAAGATACATAAATAAGAATAATTAGAAGCAAAGGTATTCAACTCTTTGGGCAGAAAAATAGCCTGTCAAGTGATTCTTTCCATTTTGAAGGCTGTTATCTTAAAATATTCTGTAGTGCATATTCATATAGTTATAGGAAGGACATTTGGTTTGGCAACAAATAGCTTGAGTCAAAATAATTCAACCTGCTCCAAATTCCTTACTGCTTGCTGCATATCCCCATATGGTGCTTCTGCCAGCCTCCCCAAATCCAATCATCCAAATTTGGACACATGTTTTTCTATCCTCTCTTTCCTCATAACTCATCCTTCCTCCAGCAGTCTCTCTAGTGATATTTCTATCTGGTCACTCAAGCTGGGAAAGTTGGAGATGCACTTCATCTTCCTGAGTTCCTTAATTCCCACCATACAGGACTACTTGCCTGTCTCTGAATATCCTAAATTCCTAGATTGGCATATACTCTGTTTCTTTAACCTGAGACCTCCCCAAACACATTTTACTTTAGGAAATACTGCTCTTTCTTCAAAGCTTATTTCCATCGCCACTGCTCCTCGGTTGGTATCCTTGAATTCCCTAATCAGAATCAATAATTCTGCCCCCTCTGCTTCATGGATCCTTAATTACATATTATATCACCTTATTTCTGTCTATGTACATATTTGTCTTATGGGTTCATAAGCTGTAGTGTCCAGGGGTTCCCTCTGAATGATCTTATGATTGTCAAGGTCTAAGAGCCAGGTCTTCTATGAATAACATAATAATCCACAAAAATATGTGTTGACTATAAACCTCTTATAATGGCACAAATATAGTTGGTTTTTTTTTTTCTTTCTGAAATGCAGAATCTTTGAATGAGAAGGCTAATTGTTCTGGATTTTTAAAATAGACGGGGAAGGTGACTTAGATTTGTTCATTGTTTCAAAAGTGCCAGATGTGCCAGAAACCTGCTGTGTTGTTTTCTTTTTGCAGTAGTCTTGCACAGCTGTCATTGTTATCTCCACTTCATAGTTGCAGATACTGAGGTTCAGAGGTTAACTTGCCAAAGGTCAAATAACTAGTAAGTAAAGAAAGTGATTTTGAACTCACTTAAATTTCATGCTAAAGAGCATTGCTTTTCTACCACACTCCACAATCACGGACCCTGTGTGTGTTTCCTTGTATATGAATTATCCTATTTTTTTCTCTCCCTAGGTGGGGTTAGGAGTACTTGTGATTCACTGAACCTTTTCGTAATCCCCCTTTGTATTAGTTTCCTATTGCTGCTGTAACAAATTACCACTACTTTAGTGGCTAAAAACAACACAGATTTATTCTCTTACAGGTATAAAGGTCAGAAGTCCAAATTGAGCTCTAAGGGGCTAAAATCAAGGTGTCAGAAAGGCTGATTCCTTCTGGAGGCTCAGGGGATATTCTGTTCCTTCCCCTTCTGGATGCTGGAGGCTTCCTGCATCACTCCAGTCACGGCCTCTGCCATCACACTGCCTTCCTGCCTTTGACTTTCTTGTTTCCCTCTTGTAAGAACGCTTGTGATTACATTGTGCCCATCCAGATAATCCAGGATAATCTCCTCATCTCTAGATTCTTAATTGAACCACGTCTGCCAAGGTCCTTTTGCCATATAAGGTAACATTTACAGATTCCAGGGAATTAGAGTATGGACACCTTTGGGGGTCATTTTTCATTCTACCACACCTTTATAATTGAAATAGGTATTAGTAAAATAAGATCTTTCTTCAGTGTAGCAGCACAGGAAGCTAACTGGTCAACCATGGGGTTGAACCAGGAATTTCCAACTCTGTAAGGAGCATCGTGTAACACAAAATTGAACCAACTGGCCACAAACAGAGACACTTGTTTAAACAGACACCTGAACCCTGGATAATTGTGAAATGTGTACCCAAGTACTATGGACTGTACAAAATTCAAGACCAACTTGATGCTACTCATGGCACATAAGTGGTCCAAAAAAGCCCCAAAGCCATCATGCTTTAGAAAATAAAATGTAGTTATTTAATCCACTTTGCTGTGTAGTGGTGCTTTTTGAATTTAAATAAATGTCCTATGGTCAAAATTCCCCACATAAAAGCTCACCTTTCCTGTAAGCACATGTATTGTGTTTCTAACTTTGTCTCCGAACCATCTGAATGGTAAAATGGCTCTTTAACTTCTTTCCTTGTTAGCTTCTTCAAGTGAACTAATCATCGGAGCCACTCCTGTGATAGACTGGCAGTTAAAAGACTCAAATGTCAAGATGTTTTTATCAGTCACATCAACAGTAACTTTCAGACTGAATAATTCTCTGCTTTATGTCAAATCTTTGGTGTGGATTATTTTTCCCTCCGTAAAACAGAAATTGCTCACATGGTCATGCAAACTCCCTTGTCAGTGTTCACCCATCTCATCTAGAATATCCTTCACCTGTTAGTGAAAAAAGATGATGGGACATATTATCCTGTTGCTGATGAATGATCATTAGCCTTGAGCAGCAAATATACACCCTTGTGTGCATCCAGTAGGCAATTGTAATAGAATTCCATTTTGTGGTTTGTGGAAAAAGAAGTGTTTTCGAGCCCATCTACGTGTGTTTTCAAATTTCATACCAATATACATTCACTTCCTTCCTAGCTGTTCACTTGCTTGCTGGCATGTATCCCATTTCCACATGCAATTTCTTTACGAATTGAAGGGAGAAAGTAGGCAGGCATCTAGCTGTTTAGGAAAATAAGTTTATATATTTTGAATATGTGCCTTGCTGTGGAAGCAGGATAAAATGTATAGGTAGACATCTCAGAATACCAGAGGGGCATTATTGTTAAAGATAGATTGTAAAGAGTAATATTCTGCTCCATGCCTGCCAATCTGAGTTTCTATTACTTTTTTTTCTTTTTACTATTTAAATACAGCTCTGCTCCATAATCAGTAATATAATGACCTATCTAAAATGCCGTATGTCATCTAGCTATTGGGCAGCGCGAACTTATTTGAGACCCATTATTTAGTGACAGCAGTTTATACTTGAATGAATAAAGTTCATTATCTAGATGCTCAAATCCATGTGAATGAAGAGATAGAGCCCATTGATTTTGCTATGGTCCTTCTCGGCCATGTAGGTGGCAGTCCATCAACTTACAATTTCAGTGGCCTGCTGCTGTCTAGAAATAAAAAATCATTATCTGGAAACGTCTCAAACCAACAGAAATGTAATCAATTTTTTATCTGTGCTTAGGCACTGGGAGCCAGTGGTGGATTTTCTGTCCTCAATGCTCTCGTCCTCTTGTTAAAATATTTAGGGAGCTCCCATGGGAAATAACTATAGCTAGATGGCACCTGTTTACATTAGGAAGTGAAAAATCGGCTCTTCGTATCCTGTTACCCACAAGCGCATCCTCGACTCATAGAGCCCCTTCCCCTGGGGGATTATGGGATATAGCTCCCCTCTCGTTCCTGAACACCATTCTCCTGCATGACTCAAGCCATAGGGACCTACGACTTCAACCGCGAATATTATTTGAATTTAACGTACAATTTTACATCACACATCTTTTTTAACTCCCATTCCGGTGGAGGCCATACTAATTTGACATCAAGCTGTATTCCCAATAGTGTTCTTTGGATGATTAGGAAAGAAAACAATTCTATACTGGAAAATATGATAGGAGTGTTCCCAGGATTGAACACATTTTAGGTAAGGAAATGTTACATGTGAGAAATTATTTCTTTTTCATTTTGTTTACTCAGTCATCCCCATTTATTGAGGACGTGCTGTTGTTTAAAATAGTCCAAGTGGTGTGAAGACGAAAGAGTGATCTTCTCTCCCGAGGTGGACTTTACAGTTTATCTAGTAAGAGGGGAGAGACATGCTACAGAGAACTAGAAGGCAGGGCAGAAAATAACAAATTGTCAGTAAAGAACTATCGGTTATCTGAGATGGGATAACTTCAGGGAAAGAAAGTGAATCAGAGGAGGCTTCGTAAAAGACGGGCGTTTGTGGTGAAATAAGTAAACATGGAATAATTATTGACCGAGTCGCTACACTGTGTGTATGGCAGTGGTGAACAAGAGAGTCAGGCAGGGGAGAAAGAACTGAAATAAGACGTTACACTAAAGGTATGATGGCTGTGAGGAAACACAGAGTCTGATAAGCACACGGAACCAGAGGCCCTAATGTAAGGATTCCCTAAGTATGTGGTATTTACGTTGGGTGTGGAGAGAGCCAGAGGTGGAAGAGGTTGGTACTGGAGGACGGGAGGAAAGAATGGGCAGGATTAAGGTCCAGTTGGTCCCAAGACACAGGGACAGGAACGACTGCCATGATCTTCGGAAACCTGGCTCTCTGGGGCTTCGCTGAATCACGGGCGTCACGACCAGCCACAGGAATGTTCGGATGTGGAAAGCTGGACTGAACGGGAAAAGTCAACTCCTCATTACTGGTTACCAGCTACAGGCCAGGCCTTATATCAGGTTCTTGACATGCATTACCTCATTTAATCTACAATGGTTTTACTTTACAGATGAGGGAAATAAGGATTTAAAAAGTTGAATGATTTCCCTAAAATTATACTGCAGGTATGTAATGGTTCCACTGGAAAAATTAGAAGTATCTGATCATAGAGTGGGTTATGGGAAGGAATCTGAATCTGGGTGGAGTCAGAAAAAAGAGATGTAAAGAGATTAGGCTATTTTTTTCCAAAGATGAAGAGCTGGATAGGTATAGAGTCAGGATTAGAAACTTTATTCGGATGATTTTACCTCATCGTTAATGTCATCAATGAAAACTGGAGAAAGGAAACCAGATGTGAAAGGATTTAAAAATGGAAACTTCTGACTCCCTATTGCTTGAGAATTAAGCACCAATTCCATCCATCTCCATAGCAGAGCTTCCCCGAGGGTCTGCTTTGAATGGATTACATATGCACAATGAGATATTTATCCTCTCAGCCCTCAGAGTGGAGGGAACTACATGGATATTCTCCACACCCACACACACACACACACGCGCGCACACACACACACACGCATGCACACGAAGAGTGTTTCTTTGTTTGCAAGGATCAATTGAACCCTGAGAACACAGAACCTCTGAAGGGAGCCTCAGACCCAAAGCCAGTCTGGGGATCGGGGGAATCTTCTCTGAGGACGTGGCCTTTCAGTTGTCATTTGAATGAAGGCGGGGGGCCGGGGGGCCGTGGGGAGGGCTACAGAGGAGCCTCCCGGGCTGGGGACGGTGAGTAGAGTAAAATCTGTGCCAAGAGGCTTCCACTGCGGGAAGGGAAGGTGGCCAGTGTGCTCTGCCCTTCAAGGGGACAGTACAGCGGTGCTGAGTGGAGGGTAGAGGGGGTGAGGTTGGGAGCGGAAGCTTTGTGTGAAGGAGGAAAGGATTCAGGTCTTTACCTTAAGGTCAAGAGAAAGCCACTGAGTCCATGATGGTCTTTATGGGGCGGGAGAACAGGGGTTGATACGATCAGACTTTGGTCCACAGATAACTGTGGAGAAAGTAGTAGCACAGGGAGAACTTGCAGGAGGCTACTGAAGGTCCAGGTTTAGGCTACTGAAGGAAGGTCCAGGTTTAGGCTATGTGCTGGCAGCAGAGTGAGAAGCATGTGTTTTGGAAGACCCATAAGAGGCTGGCTGGAGGAGTCTGGGAGCACAAGCGAAGGACAAAAATCCAGCCGAGTAAAGTCGGGGTTGGGGAGCGGTGAGAAAAACCTTCCCAGAGGCACTGCCACCAGCTCCCCTGATATAGCCTGACATCCATTTTTGACTTTCCTCACCCCAGAGTGCAGTAAAAGTGGTCTTAATTTGTTGCGACCACACCCAACACTCTCCGTGTCTCTGCCTCTCCTGTATTTGTTTCAACCTCCCCTGGAATTGCCTTTCCCTCTGTATCTGCATTTACAATGTTATTCTGTAAGTCCCAGATCGAGTGTCACTTCCTCCACGAAATCGTGCCTAATTTGAAGTAATTTCCCCCTTCCTCTGTGCATATGTCTACCTCAACTTTAATGAGTTTGGGACACTGGTCTATGAAATTTCTTCTGAATTTAGCAAAGTCTAATCAACAATGTTGAGCTGAATTACTTAATCCAGGACTGATCATTATGTCATCTGAGGTAAAAGCTATCAAACATTACTTTAAGGTCATTATTTGGGGTAAATGGTAGTGTCTTTTAGGAAAGAGAGGGAGGCATGTGGGCAGAAATCTAAGAGGACACCTTTGTCCTTAGTCTAAACCTCAGTTTCCAATATAAAGAAATATGTGAGGAAGGTACAGAAGCGGGATGAATCTTTGATTGAATTAGCATCGCTTGCTTTGTAATTTTTTTGATGTTTGTGGTAAACGTGAGGGAGGGAGTTGGATTCTGATTGGCAGGGATTGTCTTGTAGACAATTTGGTCTATTAAGTTAGCATGGATTACACAACTGGTATTGTTCAACAGTTAGAATCTGGTGCCAGAGCATACATTCACTGGTTTTGGTGATGGAAACTTGACAGTTTGGAATTCTTCCTAACACATATCCGTAATGATGAAATAAGGACATATCACTCTTAAGTCCTTGTATGCCAATGTTATCGAAGAACCTCTATTCTAATGATATGCTTATCCAAACGGTTGAAATGTAACACCGCCCACTGTTAGATGAGAAAAGTAAAAATAAAACCCCCTAAAATGGAGTAAACTACCAGAAGGAATTAAAGTCATTTCTTTGACATTGCTGCGTATTAAGCACACTTGCCTCTGTTAAAGGATAAACTGAAGCATATTAAATTTTTAAGAGTTTAGTTGAGCACAAATAGATTCGAATCAGGCAGTGCCAAATGGTAAGTGGTTAGGAGGGTTCCACCCACAGGAAATGGGGGAAAGACTTTTATAGAGAAGATCTGAAAGTAAAGCAAGGAAAGTACTTGATGGGCTGTAGCTTAAGCATTTGCCCTACTTGGAAAAGATGGGTTGGCTCTTTGTGACCAGCTGCCCTTAGGTTTTGAATTCCTAACCTTGAGGCATCTCAGGCTGAGGTCTGGGTTTGCTTATTAGGCTGCTGAGGCATTAGAGCCACCTCTGTCTAATGACTGCCTCATTTAATTAATTTAACACCATATGATTCTGCAATCCAACTCCTAATCCTGGAGAAAAGCCTAATTCAAAAAGATACATGCACCCCAGTGTTCACTGCAGCGCCATTTACGATAGCCAAGACATGGAAGCAACCTAAGTGTCCACTGACAAATGAATGGATAAAGAAGATGTGGTACATATACACAAGGGAATATTACTCAGCCTGAAAAAGAATGAAATAATGCCATTTGCAGCAACATGGATGGACCTAGAGATTATCATTCTAAGTGAAGTAAGCCAGACAAAGACAAATATCATATGATATCACTTATATGTGGCATCTAAAAAAATGATACAAATGAACTTACTTACAAAACAGAAACAGACCCACAGACATAGAAAACAAACTTATGGTTACCAAAGGGGAAGAGGGGAGGGATAGATTAGAAATTTGGGATTAAAACATACACACTACTATATATCATTAGATAACCAACAAAAACCTACTGTATAGCACAGAGAACTATACTCAATACCTTGTAATAATCTGTAATAGAAGAGAATGTAAAAAAAGATACGTATACATATAACTGTACACCTGAAACTAACCCAACACTGTAAATCGACTATATTTCAAAAAATTTAAAAAAATAACACCTCCATGCTCCCTGCATAAAATGGAATTTGAGGCTCATAAATTATGTTTCTGTATCCTGGGGACCTTGGTGTTTTCTAAAAACAGAACTGTTGAGAGTTCAAATGATAAAAACAGATAGCTAAAACACTTGACTACTCACAAGGGTAGAAACAGATGATTAAATTTGAAAGATGAAAAAAATCAACAAAATGTCAGTGCTTTACTGACAATGCAGAGACCCTGGGGGGAAAATGCATCAAGATGGAGTCTCAAAAAAATATCCACAGAGTTAAAGTACTTTCATGGTTTTAATCATGGAAAAGTTGAAATGTACTTTCAAACTCAAATCTAGTTATTCAAAAAGAAACCATTCCAACTTCTAATCTCAAGACCTCATTTTTTCCCTCTTCTCACACTTTATTTCTTGGCTCCGAAAACTATGATCACGATAAGAAGTATTCTGTTACAAAGAGGCTTCTGCAGATACAACAGGTTTTATGGGCTAGAGGGGATTCCCGTGAGTGCAAAGTTATGGCAAAATCTTTATATCCTGTGAGGTTACATAATTCTTTCCGTAACGTCCTAGCTGCAGACGTTTATATAACTTGTCCAGCTTCAGCTTCGTCCCAGAGTTCATCTGGAAGGAACACAATGGCCATAACAGTACCCATTATAGCCGCTATTCTTCTCACTTGGAAAGGCACAGTGAAATCGTGGGGATAGAGCTGTGCCTTGATTGGCTGTTAAACTGCGATCAATGAAAAGTGTTTGTGCTATAATTTTACAACCAAGCAAGAACCATCCAGCCTAGTGGCAAGTCAGCATGTACATACCATCAAAACTAAAGTGTCTCACTTGGATAACTGAACTGAATTTTCTTGAAGACAACAGGGTACAATAGAAGGTACATTTAAAAAAAAAAAAAAAACCAAACCTGGGCATTTTTCTGCCTCCTGGTTAAAAAGAAGTAATATACGAACAAGGACACCATCCAAATAAGAAGGGTGACTTGTCTCTAAATTACAGCTGAGTTGCATCAAATTATAAAGGAAAACCAACATTCCTCTTTCCTTTTAATCTAATGGTAGGTGAAAATGACAAAGGGCCAGATAGTAAATATTTTAGGCTTTATGGACCTTATACGTCGCTGTCGTCTATTTCTCTTTTTTTACAACCTTTTAAAAATGTAAAAACCAGGCGTACAAAAACAGGCCATGGGCTGGCCTCCTGGCTTCAGTCTGCAGACCCCTGATTTACATGAATGCTTACAGTTGTGAATTTTAATAAAAGCCTCTCTGTGCTCCTGTACACCACCTTTCCCCATCCACCTGGAGCTGTGATCTGAAGGGGATCGCTAGTTTTTAGACCAACACCTGAGCACAGTAGTCAGAGCTATGTGTGCGAAGCATGGCTGGAAAATTAACAGAGGCAAGAGAACTTTTCCTTTTGTGCACATCTGCAGACTTTCTTGGCTTTGCAGCATCTGTCTCTGTTTATCTCTGTCTCTCAGTCTCGTAAAGGGTCTTAGAGAAAAGACAGAAAAAAGGATCTCTTCCCAAAAGCTCACAGAAAAGCTGAAGACACTCACTTCCAGACACACACACACACACACACACACACACACACACACACACACTCTCTCGCTACTTGATCACTCCTCATGACTGCATGCCAAGCCAGCCTACTATGATAATTACCTTCTTGTCCAAAAAAGCAATATTGGAAGCTGTGCTTCACTGTAACCTTGAAATATTTCTTCTACCCTCTGAGCTGCTTCCCAACTCACCATAACAAAATTACTTGGATACCTTGCTGTTATTTTCCCTTTGGTAGCAGTTACATTGCAAGAGGCATCTTTGCAATGAATTGCCACATTCTGGAAATGCCATCTTGCATTTAACATTCAAGGAACACACCTACGTTCTACTCATAATGATAAGAGCGTTCATAGGTAACAGTTATTGAGTACCTACTCTATGCGAGGTACTGTTCTAAGCGCTTGATAGATATAACTCAATTTAATCCTCACAGCAGCCCTAAGAGGTTAGCACCCCTAAGGCGCTACTATTATTTCCTTTTGACACAAAAAAGAAAATGAAGGACCACAGTTACCTGAATTGTTCCCTCTGTGCCATATTATAGGTAAATCACTCTAAGTTCAGAGAAATGTCTTATTTCCCCCAAGTCCGAGCTATACTATGGTTGGGCTGGTGTTTTTGTATGATTGCTTCCAAAATGGTTTTGGCCATAAATTATTCAACTGGGGGTCATGGTACAGGCTACATGGCATATACAGGTATCCTGGGTCTATCACTATATGGTCCTGCAAACAGGCAGTTCCCATCGGAATCTAGCCCATACAGGTATTATTGCTGTTTTTAATAACTTAGTTGCCAACAATGAAAAATACGTGTATCTCACAGGAAAATCTTAATCTCTGGCTCTTCTGGAAGTGTCAGATCTGGCAATCCCGTGCTTGCATTCTAGCAGAGCAATAATTGGCCCCATCAACTGCCTTTATCCTGGGCAAGTGCTTTCCAGTTTGCCTGTCTCCACAGACCACTCCACTCAGTGGCCTTATCTGCCAGCTCCCGAGGGCTTTTGAATTTCCAAACCCCTAATAGACATACTGCTTCTGATTCGTTCACCCAAATAGAGTGCATCGAGTTGTGATTCTTCTGGAAAATCTATAGACCTAGTCAAAGCATGCCGTGGTAGAGACTTATATCCTAGTAGTAAAATTTAATAACCTCCCCAAGCTTTCCTTTGTACTCATCTGTTATCATCCCAGGCATTTACCAGCTAAGGAAGCATTTGGCAGTGTCTTAATGTGCTAAACTCTTTCCGTTCCTTTGCTGCTTTGAATAGCTGTGTCAGCTTTTTCACTGCTTACACGACTTAAGTAATATGTGTCTGTGGATATTTTCTGGTATATTTCATGAAAGTTTATAAAAATAATTGTCAGAAATGATCATGCTTTGATTAAATAAATATGCTATTGAGGAGTTAGGTACACAATTTAAATATGGCATGAATAATTTGCGAGCGTATCTGTCAACCTACTTCAATCGCTTTAAATTGTAGATACATTCGTGGAAGCACCATCCTATTTTGCAAACTTGACAGCAATAGCTGTTTCCTGAATGTATTCAACATTAGTTTCTACATTGTTTTATGCCAATCACATTTACTGCAAACTGCTTATTACTTTATTGCTGAAAATGGCAACATGTATTTATTTAGCTTTTTATTTTAGAATGAGCAGGCTATCACTTGCTTTATTAATCAGATCCAACCTTGAGGATTATAGACAGTGGTTTCAAGTTTATCTAATTGCTGCTGCTCTAAAACTGAGAAATCAGTAATGCAGTTATACGGTCTCCCTTGAGGAATTATTGTTCCTAAGGATGTTACATTAGCTACTAGGAAAAGAGAGGCTTCCAACATTATATATATATATATATATATATATATATATATAATTTTTTTTTTTCTATCGAAAATAGTGCCTAAGTGGCTTTCTAAATCCTGTTTTAGGGGGTTACCCTGTAAAAAGAAAAAGCTGATCTTTCTGCATCCTATCTTTTTGTGATTCTTACAATTTAGAAAGGCTTTCTTTTCTTGTATTTCCAGGGATCTCCCCAGCAGGCACTGTTACATTTGTTGTAATATTAAAATTACATTTGTTAACTCACACACCATAGTTTTTATTAGCCCAACAGAAAAGTCAATATTTCTAATTTGTTGCCTCTGGATTTATGCTAGTTTTGATGTATAATAACAGCCCAACAATGCAACATAATATATACAAACCCAGATCTATAAAGAAGGGAAATGAAAGTCAAAATAATAAAAACAAAAATGATTTGGGAACCAGAATGTGAAGCAATCTGAAACAACAGAGTTTTATCAGCCTGAATTGATTCTTGACTTTGGGAAAGGACTGCACCTCAAAACACTTAGAATTCAGAAGAGAAGGTGGGCGTTTGTGTCTTCTTTCCCTGTGCAACTCACAAGAGTCTTTTCCCAAACACCATGACACCATCCCATGACACTATCCAGTCCTGGGGGAAGTCAAACAAGCTGGGTTCCAACTCAGCTGCAGCTCTGATATGACCCAAGTTGCTTCTCTTTGCTGTGTCTCAGTTTCCTCGTTTATAAAATGGGGGGTTGATTAAGACTTTGCTCTCATACTATCCGCTCCTAAGTTCTAGAATTCTGATTCCTAAGAGCAAAAAAAAAAAACTCTGTACAGACTCCCATTTTCATATATGCTTTAACATATTCTTTTCAAGAGAGGAAAGAAAATGGAAAAGAAAGAGAATAAATAGCAGTAGAACAGAGAACAGTGAGAGTTACTGAAAAATGGAGATTCTATTCTATTTCCCTTACTTTCTTTGTGCACCATAAAAGTCACCTAGAGGAGACACAGAGAGAACGCTGGTTCTAAATTTATCCCCAAAGTCACAAAACATAGATAGGTTTATTGCCTTGTAGCTCTGCCTCTTACCAACATATTATCAAGGCTACCCTATGGTTACACCAGAGAGAAGCTCCCATATTAGCAAATAATATACGGCAACAGCAGAGCATTCACTTGCATCCTCACGCTTACTAGTGCAACTTCATTAAAAATAAATGATCACTGCAAAGCCTACAGCCACGAGCTGAAAACACATATCCAGACACTGCAGACACAGAGTGCCTTCTTTCTTTCTTGTTCCCAGTTTCTTCTGCAGATTTTACTTGTAAATGCCTAGGCACGAAACACAAGGTTACAACTTGTTGTGTAAACTGTGACGGGGGAAACACGGGTGGTGCGTGTCGGGGTTAAACCTATATATACAGATGTGAATATGTTTGGCTCAAGGACCAAATTCGTCAGGCCAGTGGAGTCTAACATACTAAGTCAGAAATCACAAACAACGGGTGGAGAAGGAGAGGAAGGAGAGGTGGGTGGGCTTGGAGGAGAGGGCAGGGAGACACTGGCCTCAAGAGCGGGTCTGGAGGACAGGACTCCTCTGCTCCCCTGGGGTGTCCTTGTGTCACCAGGCACTCGGCCCTTCTGTCTTTCCTGCAGTTCCACACTGTGAAAGGAACGTTACAATGGGGTCACCTCAGCAGCCAGTAAGCTCCATAGAATTCTTTTAGGATCGGGAGGAAGGGAGCAGTAAAAAAGAAGAAAAAAAGATAAAAACAGAATCCTACAAAGAACAGGGGAGGGAACAGAGTTTGAGATCATAAAAGCCGTAACCCTGGGCACTATGTGGGCCCTGTGGGGGGGGGAAGGACCGCGTCCAGCTCATGCAGGGAGACAGCTGCGAAGTGGCAGTGCCCCCAACTGTCCCCAGGATGGACCAGTGGCCCGTGGGACTCCTCCTTCCAACGTCTACCTAAAATAAGCCAACCTCCCAACTAAAACAGCGTTAAGGTCCCACGATGACTCAACGAGAATACAGAGGGCAGTTTCCATTCTTCCCCTTACGTGATGTAAGAGTGCCTTAAGATTTAAAAGTGGATTCCTCTCTCTGGGTAAGACTCAATGGAGCGGTTCTACAGCAACGAAGGATCAATATCTCAGGGGTTGCTGTCCCCTTACACCCAACATCGCCACGCTAGAAAGCTCCCAAACTGCTCATTGTCTTGTGTTCAAACGTGCTCCCACTGTGCACCCAGGCTGCACCCTATCTGAACCCATTTCTTGCCCCTCCTGGTCAAGGAATTAGGTAATCCAGTTGACTTACTGCTACTTGTGTCACCACACACTTCTAATGCAGGAGCTCATCTCCTTTCTTCCAGCTCATTACAGCGGCCATCTGCGCTGTTCCCTCTGCCCAGAAGCTCTGCAGGCCCATCTACACACGCTGAAGTCCCATATGAGTTTCAAGGGCCTCCTCAAATACTATCTCACTCATTATTCCTGCTGAAGCCCCAGCAGAAAGTAACCATTCTCCCACTGACCTCTATGCATTTTCCTGTGTCCCCTTCCTGCGGTGTTTCTCTCTTTCTACCTTGCATTGTGGTATTTATGAATGTGCCCTCTAGCGAGGAGAGGGCTTTTCTCTGATTCATGTGTTGTATCTCCTTTGCTTGGGTCCTGGATCTTGTGACTGTCTAATCCATTTCTGATGCATTCAGAAAGGTATGACTTTCTATGAAGCATAATTATAGAAATGATTGAATATAAGGAGCATATGTGACAATGAGAAATTGGAACTAACTACTGTTTTTTAATAGTAACATATTCCTACTACTTGATTCTTTGTATTTTTTAAAAAATTTTTGTATTTTATTTTCGGCCACGTTGGGTCTTCGTTTCTGTGTGCAGGCTTTCTCTAGTTGCGGCGAGCGGGGGCTACTCTTCGTTGCGGTGCGCGGGCTTCTCATTGCTGTGGCTTCTCTTGTTGCGGAGCACGGGCTCTAGGCGCGCGGGCTTCAGTACTTGTGGCTCGAGGGCTCTAGAGTGCAGGCTCAGTAGTTGTGGCGCACGGGCTTAATTGCTCCGCGGCATATGGGATCTTCCCAGACCAGGGCTCGAACCCGTGTCCCCTGCATTGGCAGGTGGATTCTTAACCACTGTGCCACCAGGGAAGTCCCTTGATTCTTTCTCTGTTGCTGGCATCTGCATCTCTCTGTCACCCATGATGACAGTAAGCCATTTCTGACGCCTCTTGTTTCTCTCATAGCCCATCTCCAGTCAATTGCCAAATACTCCCAATTGCACTTCATCCCCTTTCCTTCCCATATTCAGACCTCTACTGTCTTTCATCTTGGTATGACGAGGACCTCCTGCTGGGTCTCCCAGCTTCTATGCTTTGCTCACTGGATTCTGCCTCTGCGCAGGTACCAAAGTGATCTACCTAAAACACACCCCTCACCCCTGTCATTTCCAGGCTATACTTTTCCGTGGTTTGCCACCATCTAAAGTGATTTTCACATGGCATTTAATACCCTCTTCGACTGGCACCTTGTCTGTCTCTCCAGGTTCACCTCCAATTTCTACTCTTTTCCGTGTGCCATGCTGTTTATTACCTTGACAGCTTTCTCACACTTTCCGCTCTGTTTTGAGTGCCTGACAGCACACGGGCGACATGTGGCTGCCTTCTATTCATTCCTTAACGTCTTCTCTTCTACAAAGCTACTCCTGCACACCTTCTCTTCTCCACTCCTCACGATTCCAGACTCCTGTAAGGGCCTCTCATAATGACCTCCCTGTACATGTCTCCATTCACCCCATTTATTATAATTATCTGCTTCGAAGCCAGTCTCCGAGCTCTTTGAGGATACACTCATGCCTCTAAGACTTTGTGCAGTGCCTATTACATAATAAGTGCTCAGTAAAGGTTTGCTGCCTGAATGTTAATAGGATATTGTATGAATACAAGCTGTCTAAACAGTGGTGATAAAACATGACTTTCACTGTTAGCCAGCAAAAGCTAATAAACCTAACCTAACATAATGAACGAGCCGATTAAATTAGTCTGGGTCAAACCAGCCTCCCTGAGGTTATTGGAGTCTGAAGTATGTGTG
Organism: Balaenoptera physalus; assembly: GCF_965194825.1. Lineage (NCBI taxonomy): Eukaryota > Metazoa > Chordata > Mammalia > Artiodactyla > Balaenopteridae > Balaenoptera > Balaenoptera physalus. The sequence goes on along the minus strand of NC_138902.1, from coordinate 43,974,622 downwards.
GGAGTGGCAGGTAGACAGGGAGAGCAGAGACAGAGAAGGGAGACGGGGGCCGGGCTGTGGTCACCAAAGGGCTTAAACAGGAAGTGACATGGTAGGTTGGCATTGTACTCAGATTGCTCTGGTAACAGTTTGGAAGATGAACCTAAAGGGGAAAGAGGACTTCCCTGGTAGTCCAGTGGTTAAGACTCCTCGCTTCCAATGCAGGGGCCATGGGTTCGATCTCTGGTCAGGGAACTAAGATCCCGCATGCCACATGGCCAAAAGAAAAATACATAAATAATATAAAATAAAGAAAGAAAGAAAGGGGAAAGACTAGGAACAGAAAGATCCACTGGGAGATGGGAGCGGCGTCAAGGTGAGCAATGATGGACACCATGATTAGAGCAGTGATGGTCGGCGTGGGGTTGAGAAATATTTAGCAGTAAAAGTGATCAGAGTTCTTGACTGGAGAGGTGCAGTATTTATTTATTTAGCTGTCTGTTTGTTCGTTTGTGTATTATTTGTCTTCTGACTTATCAGTTGAGGAAACCTTAGTTTTTACCATTACGTGACCAAGACGCGTCAGCCACTTGGGGATGGCTCAGTAACTCAGTAACGGGCATCGACCCTCCCTTCCCCACCCCGCCCCTGCCCCCCTGGAGAGTTCAGATGCAACACATCACACAACTTCTCATTGGGGACAAAGTGAACACTGAAAGACAAGAAACCAACAGTGAGCATGCAAGTAAAGACTCTCTGCCTACAGAAACTACCAGGATAACCAACTACACAAGGAGTGACAGGTTATTGTCGTTTTTAGTTTAGGCATTAACTTTAGAACTGTGTGCCAACCCCAAGTCCCTTGCAAACTGGCGATCGAGTTTCTTCCGTGAATCCCTGCACGATGTACTTGAGATGTGGGGTGGGGACGAAGCATAGCCTGCGAAGAGTTGCTCTGAGGTACCCAGAACCACTTGCAAATCACTGGGCATGAGTTTAGGTTTCGGTTCCTAAATGGAACTTTCTTATATCAACTACATTTTCTTTATCATTTATTTTCCTAGTATCCTAAACAGAGCTAGAACATTCTTCACAACAACACACCAATAAAGAAGGACAGTCCCGCTTCGGCATTTATTTTGAGGGCAACTAAAAACCTTTGACTCACGGTGTGTCGTATACAGGGCAACGGGCTGTGGAATGAGGCTGTTATTAAGTTCATTTCTGATGCTGCTTTTGCACTTCCATGAAAATAAATCAGAATGTTTTTGGATGTTGCCAGGTGTTATTAGTGCGGAAACACTAAAACAACAGGAGGTATATAAAGTAACAAAAAAGGACGATGGGACCAGCCCTACTCATAACCGAAATAATGGGAAATACAATGAAACAAATGAACTGAAAACACGGAAGATCCTCTACAGTATTTCAATTGAAAGAGGCAAGTATTACATTTTCTAAAATGATGTGAGCTTTCCCTGACTCAGATCCTAATGCAAGCACAGCATTTTCCTCTTTGTATGTGCTGGAAAGCCAGCCCTTTTGAGAGTTAGAATAGCTTTCAAGACTCCTGATTTAAATTTCAAACTTTTGATCATAGCTGGGGAGAAAAGGTTTCCCTATTGGAATTAGAAATTGAGTTCTTTAGCTCTATACCAAGTGATAATATTAAGCATTTTTTTGTATCCCCCATGCAAGCCAAGTTCCCCACTGTGCCTTCAAAGCCACAGTGAATGAACCGTATTTGGATTTGCTTATCAGGAAGAGACATTTAGAAAGACAATGCACTTGTCCTGCAAGACTGAGACTCCCGGTGCTTTTAGATAGGCCTGTGGAGAGCTGCAAAATGGGCCCTAAAATCAGGCAGACACGGTCGCTTAACAAGCTTCAGCGTGCTCTGTGGGCTCCGCGAGGCTATGGTGTCCTCCACAGGGCTGCTGATGGCAGCCATCGTAATTAGAGCGCATGAATCAAAAACACCAGGTGAAGATTTCGCCTCAGAAGAAAGACAAGGCAGATGGAGGGAATTACCATGGCCTTTGACTATTAAGGGCTTTCATGTAGCTGGATCGCTGGCCAGCCCTGGCTGCATGCGTGAGTCTGTAGGGCGGTTGACAGAAGACTAGCCCTTCCTACAACCAAACTTCAAAGTGGCAAAGAGAGCAGAAAATCTCTTCCTTGTCAATTCACTGGAAAAGCTCCGCCTTTCTGCCAACATTTGGTAAAACAGGCTAACGGTGTTGCCTTAAATTTATTTTTATTTTTTTTTTGGTTTGGAAAAGGACTTGGCAATCTTTTCACAAGAAGAAAACCTCTATAATCTTAAGGGACATGACCTTGAAAGAGATTTGCTGAACTTTAATATGACTGGATTTTTTCCAACCTGGATGGGCTCTTGATTTTAAAATCTGCCTAACAAAAGCTCTGCCAGGAAAGCTGTTATCATAAAGATGCTTCTCAATAGAGAGAACTGGGTTAATTGCAAGCTCTCCAGTAAAATAAAGGAGGGTTTTGAAAACAAGTACAAAATTAACAAAATGTACCACGTTGCTCTTAGGGAAAAAAACTATGGGAGAGAAACATTTGAAATGGCAAAACGTCTAACATAAATAGATGTTATGAAACTTGTTGGAAGAGGCTATAAGAGATTTCAGATTACTCATAAACAATTGCCCATCTGACCTTCATATGAATACAGAAATCCATTAGCAATCAAATTTTCAAACATAATTGTATACTAAAATATATGTATTTTTCCCCTATCAATTTATGTTGGCAGGATCTAGTTTAATAATACAATCTAGCCTTATTTATGTTTTTAAATCTTCTTCTCCACTGTATTGCTTTTGAGATTTAGTAAACATAATTCACAATGAAGAGCTGAACAGTAAACTGTGAATTTGTTGGGAGGATTTCCTTTTGGCACTACATGACTTTAATGGAAATTTAAGTTCAATTTTGGGACCAAAATAAAACCTTCAAAATACAGGAGAATTTTTGTTTCCCTATTTATTAGTAGTGACAATGTTCTTCTTCTAACAAAAGGCCATCTTAAGGGTAGTCTCCTGACCTTCACAATTTTAAGAGAAAAATCACACTATAGTGTTCTATCTATGACTTACATGATAACATCATTTAATGTAAAATTGTGTGAATGATTTCAGATTATTTTGAAAGCATGATTTTCTATGTGAATGTGTTTAATATATGTAAGCCAAAATGCAGTAGGCAACACTGCCCAGAAACGCTGTTACCATATAGACTAATAAAGATCTTTACTGAATCCATCTAAGAAATTACAGAGGAAATTGCATTTCTGTCCACGTGTCCTAAGAGTGGCAGTCCCTGGAGGACACATGCCTTAATGTGGCCTGTGAAGTAAATGAATATTCTTGAGACTCCACAGTGTCAAGCAAAAACACAACGCTGCCCATTGCCTACTTTTATTTTAGTACTAGTCAGACTAGACGTTTCTCTGTCTGATTTGAGCTTCGTTTGGAAGCAATTAACTCTCTTATATTAGATATAATAAGGGTCTCTAGTGCATGGACCACATTTGCCTGCATCGGTTGTTTAATTGAGACTTAATAGAGTAAAATTGCATTCACACTCAATGTAGCTCCAGAAGATAACCGATTCCTATTGATCAATGGTGTTTCCTCTCTCATTTCTTAAAGTGTATCAGGCAGGCAAAGAGAGTTGGGGGTAAAAGGTAGGCCAAAATTACTAACTACTCTTATTGTTATTTTACGTTCTTAAAGTATATTCAGTGATTTCTAAAAAATCAAAGCAATAGATAATAGGAATCAGCATAGGTTCACCCAACATAATCATGGAGATACTAATGGTAGAAACTTGTCAATTTAAAAAAATCAAGGTATCTGGCAAAGCCTAGCAAAATAATCTTGGTGACAACATGGAGGAAATGTAGTTTGGCAAAGAAATGGTGAAGGTGAATTCGGAATCGTGCAAATGACCAAACTCCAAACCAGGGTTTAGTGATGGTTCAGTAGCCACTTATGGGGAGGAATCCACAGCCGATTGATGGCCTTTGTCTTCAGCCCTTCCTGTTTGATGGTTTATCAAAAATTTGGTAGAAAACATAGTTGGTATGCTTATTCAATATCCCTCAACCACAGAAACAACTGTCTATGGTAAGCAGGGGAGAACTGTTCCATAAAATAGTTTAATAAGAGTTTTTGTAGAGGAAAAAATCAAAGGTTTAAGTAAATGTTATGTTTAACATAATCAGGGTGATGTGCTGCCACAGAAGCTCACGTGACCTTCACTGTCCCGACTGAAGCTCAATGTCAAGAGTGAGGAAAGCCACGGTCCTACGTGGTGAAGCCAACCCTCTGCCCAGTCTCTTCCCACAGTTGACAGGACTTAGTCCAGAGGACGGAGGGCCAGGTGGGGCTTCTGACCTCAGCTGAAGGACTTATAGATTTTTAGCACATAGTAGGTGCCTATAAACAAAGTCACAGGGATCCTTTGAGACTGAAACTAACAAGTTATAGTTAAGTGGAGGCAGATTTGGGTTTAACTGAGAGAATTTTTTTAAGAATTAGAATTGTCCTAAATCCTCATGAACCACTGAGATTCACGCCAAGGAAAGAGAGGCTCATTGACAATTTATTTGCTGAGGATACGGCAGAGGAGATTCAAGCTGGGCTTTGGCTAGGACACACCCCAAATGCCCCTTAAAATTGAACATTATATGATTCTTCAAAGTACTTTGAAAAGTTAAAGAGGTCCAGTTATAATCAAGATTTAAATGATAGAAATAAAATCTACTAGAAACCATGCACTAATATTAACACAAGACTTCACTTTACCAACGCAGAGACCATGCTTCATGGTCACAACTAAGTATAAATCACTAATTCATTCAGTCCTGGTAGGATGGAGAGATGAGCAATTCCAGGTTAAGAGATCTAATCTCAACAGTCTAAAACCTTGTGACCTAGAATAGGAGGTAGTTTCCATTTGTGAGGGCTCTCATACAGAATTTATGTATGAGAAGGGTGGGCCAGATGGCCTTTAAGGTAGATTTCAACTCTCATTTCCGTAAATTTATAAATAGGCCTGTCCTAAGTGATAGCTGAACTCCTGATATCCACTGTAGCAAATAACTAATAGGATTCTGGGGTGTAGAAACAGGAGCATATTCTACAAAGCAACGACTTTCACTGTACTGTTATTGGTTATGTCCTTAAGAGTTTCATGATTGATTTGGAACTCCACTAAGTAAAGTGAAGTACATAATTCTGAAGCTATCTGATGTTGAAGCGAAACAAGGAAATACTCCTTGGGCTAAGGAGTTTCTGAGGAAAGGCTAAGGAGCTGAGATTTAACCTAAAGAAGCAAAGTCTGGGTGAGTGCTTTACAACAATAATCGGGTACTCCCAGTAAATCATGTGGGTGCTGGTGAGCAGATGTCTTCTGTGTTGGATGAGAGCAGAACAAAAGGAAAGGATTTAGAGTAAAGTGGAAGCAATTTTTTTTTTGGATGCCCTGTGTCCCTAAGTGTCTTTGAGATAATGAAATATGTTACCAGGGAATGTTCACTAATCTACTTATCGGAGGTTTTAAGAAAAATTGCAGGGCATTCTGTGCCAGATGTAAGTGCAGTGCTAGATGACCTCATGATATTTTCTACTGTATTAATGTATAATAAGGTGAAAAAAAATGTGTATGTAATAAGGTGAAAATTCCAGATAACATCTGGAATCCAAAGTAGGTCCATCTTGAAAAATAACCAAGGTTCATGGTACACTGGCTAATGTTGCTATCATTTCATTTGGTTTTTCAAAAATATATCCTTCAGGACATTCGCTGTCTAATTCTAGTATCTGAGAAATGAGTTGCTCCCCTAAACGTCAGAACTGAGTATATTTTCACTGAGGTTGAAAACCCAGGAATTACAGTGATAAAATTCCTCAATGAATTTATACTGCATGACTTTGCTTCTGCATGAACTTACACACTAAGAACTTTTCAAAAATTATGTCATTCTCCTCACATATTTAGGAAAGGAACTAGAGTGATATCACTTCTTTTTTTCCTATTAGCTCTTATGGTTTAACAAAGGTTTTCTGTTTTTTAAATTATTATTTAGTATAGTCATATCATAAATTACTTTCTTTGCATAATACCTGTAGCCCAGTAGGCATTATGCCATTTACTTAATTAATGTGATCTTAAACAAAACTCAGTGCCTATGTAAAAATGTCCACTACGTTTGAATGTTGGGTATCCTTCCCTGTCTTAAAGAACACAGAGAAATTGTTTCAGAACAATGTTTTGGGCAGAACAGATGTTTGGGGCAGGAACAGGTTTTGACTAAGGCAAGTGAAGCATCTTTCCAAATCGAGAGAACAGTTTGGTAAGCAATTCTTCCTGCTGTGCCCCAAAGCTTTGCCTTGCAAAATGGGATCCTTGAGATTGGCAGCTTGGGTGTGGCCAGGAACTTATTAGAAATGCAGAATCTCAGACCCACTGAAATAAAATCCACATTTAAAAAGGACACCCAGTTGACTGGTTTGCCCATTTAAGTTTTAAAAGCGTCATGATGAAAGATTCTTGGGAGCAGAAGAGAGTTGTTTCCCAGTCAAAGAAGGGCAGAGACGCAGAGCGTGCCTACTGGGCATCTCTGGGGAGGAGAAGGCAGGCTGTATTTATCCACCTGAGGCACTGATACCTTCCCATTATTGACATTGGTCCTTTCTGATAGTGAATCTCACGTGACAGCCTCCATTGTACTCAGGATACACCTTGACCAAGTTCGCTTGTCCTCACTTCCTGGGAATCACTGGCCTTGAGAATATAGTCTAAATTACATATGATATATAACATTTAGTGATTAAATTTCCAGTTGCATCACCTGTTACATTTTGACTATCTTCCTCTCATCCATACACCCTCATTCTTACAAGATCACTCAACATTTTCTGCATTTCTCATCTATGTGCCTGGCTCATGTCTCTTCTCATCATGGAATCCCTTTTTTCCTCTCTGTTTCTGTAGAAATTCTTCACATCTTTAAAGCCACACGTTAAAGTTTATTGCCACCACAGAACTCTTCCTAATCAGAATTGGTCGCAACCTACCAGGCATTCCCCTAACATACTGTTCTCTACCTGTGCAATGTTTAAGAGCTGTGAAGTTCCAGACACCTGGATTGAGCCCTTACTCCTTCCTTACTGGTTCTTTGATGTTGGCCAAGATTCTTAACTGGATCCTTAGTTTCATCGTCTGTTAAATAGCGATAACAATACTATCTTCTTCATAGGATTACCACGAGGATTAAAAGAAATAATGCTTATAAACTGTTGATACAGCGCTTGGTAAATAGTAAGATCTTAATAGATAGTTTCTATTAATTGTAATAAGAATAGTCTCAAAAGCCAATGCACTGACATACAGTCAGACAGTGTCTCTGGGGATATGTGTGTATACTTTCTATCACACTAGATTATACACTTCTTGAATGCAATGATGAGAACATATCTATCTTTGTACTTGCTCATTCTTAAGACAGTTCTGGCAAGTGTTAGTCTTACCACAGTTAATTGCATCAAATCACAGTTTGTTTTTCAATCATAATTAAGCCAATTTTGTTTTGTTTTTGAAAATATTATGAATAGGCACCACTCTCCGTAAATTATTTTTTAATTTATGTAACCTCTCAACCTTCTCTTATACATGGTAATTTTTAAAACCTTTCCTCAAAAATCTTTTCTCTAAACAGCACAATCATGTTTATGGACCTTCCCTCCAAGATCTTCCGAAACCCTCAAGTTGCAATATGCAAGAATTAGATTTTATCTAATCTCACTCTCTTTGGGCGCTGCCACTAAGGGGTCCAATGTGTCTCATGGCCACTTAATGCGATTGCATTTTTGTTTCCCAAAACTGCACCATGTTGCTGACGCACAAATAGACGGCACGTTTTCCCTTAACTTTAGGCTCTATAAATTTAATAGATATTGGCTAGCTCAAGAATTATGAATAAACTCTTCCAGAAATGGGTATAGTAGGTGACTAAACAAGAACCAGAAATGCACACCTCCTCCCATAAATTATGTGACTAATAGTACGTGTTGACTATATTTCATTGCCCAAAACCACTGATAATTGAAAAAAAGTCTAATGAATTAGATATTAGAGGCCATACAGAAATGATTTGAGCCAATTCAACTATTTATACCTGGATAAGAATATATCTGGTAGGTTTATGTAAATATTTAACATTTTAATCCATGGAAGAATTATTAGATTTTAGGCTCAGAAAATGTTTTAATAATAATTACAAATAATACTCATTAAATGCTAAAGAGCCTAAATGTTTAGCCCTATGAGGGAGAAGCTATTACTATAATTTCCATTTTTCAGATGATAACACTGAGGTTTAGCGAGGTAAAGAAAGCACCCGTGGTTACATACATAGTAAGTGGCTTCGCCAGGATAAAACCTAGATGGTGTGAGTCTGAAGTCTACATTTGAAATACAACAATCTCTCCTTTGTATGTGAAAACTGAAACCCAAAGTATTTAATACCCAAGTTTATATAATTTGTTAGTGATGGACTAAAGCTTAATTTAAGTCATGTGACTACCAGCCCTATGTTTTTCCAGGAGATTCTTCACAAGAGTTGAGTTCAATTGTTTGCATTATTGTCTTTTAAAGATAATGAGTAAAGTTGACTTAAATGAACTCCTTAAAATGGTGGCTACTCTATAAAATACAAACCATTATCAATTTCATAATGAAATTCATATATCAAAATGCTTAGTTAAGTACCCCTTGTTAAAAGAGGAAAAAAGCACTTGAAAAACATGAACTAAGTTATAATGAAGGTCATTTTCTTGAAAGCTTTCAAACATTCACAACAAAACAAAATTTCTAAGCCATGATTTTGAAAAAGGAAGGAAATGGAAATAAAGTAAATGAGAGAGATGGCAAGATGGGTCTCGTCTTCTTCAGACATTCTATGTTTTCATGTTGTTCTTATATTTTAATTGCCTATAAGGTTGTGAAAACATCTATGCCCATAAATATTTTATGTCTCCTGCTATCACATCATAATAAATCATTTGATATTTGTGTCTTTGATAGGAATGTTGCCAATGTAATAAAAGCATACTTATAGCTTTTGGTTTGATGGAAAAAAGGCATGGTGTTTTGTAATATAAATTGCTAGTGATCTTCTAGCATAGTATAATGATAATGAGGTAAAAAACCTGAAAACTTGATGGGAAATATGACATTTAATTTATCTAGAGTTTTGATTCATCCAGAAAGTCTTCCTTACTGCTAAATAATACAATTTTGCCTTTAAAGAATTAGAAATATTTTTCTATTAAAACTTATGAATAAAGAGTCTGAATGTCTTAGACAGGACTGTTTTAACAAATAATTATTAAAATAAAATTGTGAAGCACAGTTTCTCATCCTCGGTACTACTGACGTTTTGGGCTGGAAAATTTATTGTTGTGAGGAACTGTTTGTGAATTTTGGATTTTAGCATCATCTCTGGCCTTTACTCACTAGAATCAGGACAACACCGAATACCACTCCCCCACTTGTGACAACAAAAAAAAATGTCTCCAAGCATTGGGAATATCCCCTGGGGCACAAAATTACCCCTTTTGGGGAGCTACTGCTTTAAAGTAATATCCTAAAGTAATTGTACTTATGTTCTTTATCAAAAACCTGTTAAATGATCTTCAAATTGAATAGTCTTTGATATTCAAGACTGCATGTCAATAGAACAAAGTTTAAATTATCTTTTCTGGTGTTTTCAGTTGCATAAACATTTGTCATCTGTATTTAGGCTGAAATTGTTATTTGTCAATATGCATTCATTTACATTTATAATCTGTACACATACAGATTTTTAAGTCTAAGGATGCGTAATCATTCTCATGGATGTCCTTCATATGCAATTATTTCTCTTAATCTCCCTAACTCGTTCAATATGATCTTCTCCTCATTTAAGTTAATAGACTACATAAAAACAAGTCTTGAAAGTAAGCAGTTTTGGAAGTATCCAAAAATCATAATTCCCTTGAAAAGTGAACACCTAGCCCAGTGTTTCTCAAAATTCTAGTCCGTGGATCCTCCCATCCCAGAATCTCCTGAGCTGCTTGTTAATGTTGTAGATCACTGGTCCCCTCCCCAGACCTACTGAGTGACACTCTGTGGAACAGGAGCCATTGTCCCACAGCTTAAGAAGCCCCATTCAACAGTCATCTACCGAGGCCACAGAACTTCTGAAATGATTCACTCATTCTGAAATGTTGTAACATATCTATTCTTTCTGGACCCAGTTTGATTCTAACTTATATATTGTAGCCTCTTTATACTGACTGATAATAAACGCTCAAGATCTTTCTTGAAATTACCAAATTTTAAGACAGATGTCCCTTACTAAGGCTGTTCCTTCGTCAGGTAACATTTGATCTACTAAAAGACCCTATTGATCTGCTTAAACCCACCAATGAACAATGACTTAGTTGTCTGTCTATGAAAATCTATGCAGTTGATTTACATTAAGCCAGTAATTACCCTTTATTTAAAAATAATCATTTGAAAATTTAAAGAATAAGAATGCAAAGATCCAACACCGGTGGTTTCTCTTTCCACGTCACTTTTCCAATTTTAAGGTATTTCAAATAACCACTCACCAAACTTGGCCTTGCTAACTATAATTTTGTGTTTTTATAAAAATATTTTAAAATACAGACTATTTTAATGCATGAGTGTTTCCATTCATCTGTCTAAGTAAAAGAACAAGACAACAATTACTGCCTTACACCCAAACCCAAGAACTTATAGGTGTCTCTGTGGAAGAGTAAGACCCTTTCATTTTTTTCTTATTCTAACTCAAATTTGTAAAAATGTACTATTAAGTACCACAGTACTTTGGAAAAATTCCAGGTAGTGCCATAGTCTTTTTGCTAAGACGGGTGAAAATTATAAAAGGGAGACAATAAATTTTAATCTGGTAAGGACAGGCACAAAACTAAAGTAAAAAATACATATAAACTATACACGTCAGAATATACAATGCTTCGGGCTTCCCTGGTGGCGCAGTGGTTAAGAATCCACCTGCCAATGCAGAGGACACGGGTTCGAGCCCTGGTCTGGGAAGATCCCACATGCCGCGGAGCAACTAAGCCCGTGCGCCACAACTACTGAGCCTGCACTCCAGAGCCCGCGAGCCACAACTACTGAGCCTGGGCACCACAACTACTGAAGCCTGCATACCTAGAGCCTGCACTCCACAACGAGAGAAGCCACCGCAATGAGAAGCCCGCGTACTGCAACGAAGAGTAGTCCCTGCTTGCCGCAACTAGAGAAAAGCCCGCGTGCAGCAACGAAGACCCAATGCAGCCAAAAATAAATAAATAAGCAGATAGATAAATAGATAAAAAATTTTTTAAAAAGTATATACAATGCTTCAACACTATTTTCCACCTATGTTTCCTTACTCTTTTTAGTCTTATTTCTACAATATGTTAAATGTTCACCATCATTTTTTGTTGTTGTTGTTGACATTTCCTCAGTTACATCTTGATTATAGGAAACTGATCTTCTAGTAGATCAGTAAGGAAGGCCTTCTGAATACAGTATTCTCCAAAGTCTTATACATTTAAGACTGTTTTTCTATATCTTAATAATTGAAGATTTTTTTCTAGATATAAAATACGTTTTCTTTGAGTTACTTAAAAATGTTGCTCTTAAAAAAAAAAAAAAGTTGCTCTTGAGAAATGCGGTGCTATCTGAATATTTGTTATTTGTATCCCTATAAATAATTTGATCTTTGTGCCTGGAGGCTCTGAGGATTTTGTTTTTGTTTTTGTTTTTGTCTTCAAAGTCTAGAATACTAGAATATATCTCTGGGTTGATTGTTTCACGGCAATTTCCCCAGGTATCTGGTGAGCCCTTTCAATATAGTAGGGTTCAGGTTTCTTTAATTTCCAGGAAAGCTTTAAATATTAGCTCTATTCCACTGTTTTATTTTTCTCATTCAGGTCCTCCAATTACATGCATACTGGACACTTTTGCCTACCGTCCACTTCAGTCACTTTCTCTCTGCCTCTTTTTTGCCTCCTTATTTCAACTTCACTCTGTTGGTTTCTTTCCTGCCTTCCTTTCATGTCCTTTATTAGATTTTCATTTGAATATATTCTTCATTAGGACCTAGTAAATTATTCCTTATTTCTAAGATGGTTTTGCTTTTCTTTTCAATATATTTCCTAAATTTAATCAACTTTCATTGCATTTTTTACCATTTCTGGTATTAATTTTTGAATTTCTGATTCTACTTTTAAAAATATCCCTAAATTCTTGTTTGATGATCCTAAATGTAAATGGGAAAGTGGTGTTAATAATTCTCCTCTGTTTTGTGGTTATTTTCCATCAGCCAAAATGTTTTGAATCACATTATCTACTTTCTCCTGTAAGTAGCTTTGTATAAAGTTTTATCATTTTTTTTTTTTTTGTATACCTAGGTATCTCATGGCAGGGTTCCTAGTTCAAGGTCACCCTCTCTGTCAGCTTTGTGTTTGTTTGGTTTACCTTTTAATGCATGATTCTAAGGAATTGGTATTTCCCCTCTGACTACCTTCTTGGCCTCACTCCCCTTCTTCTGAGGGGCACTACATGTATTTTTATTTATCTCCTTGTCTCTCAGAAGAAATATGTCTTCAAGCCTGCCACCTGTGCTCACTCTCAAGCATCTTCTCTACAACTGCTGCTGTGAACCACCAAGTTCCAGACCCGTGTTTACTATTTTGGCAACTAGTAATGGACTTTCTGGAGGGTGGTTTTGTCTGCGCTCTTTCTCTTTCCAGTGGAGTTTCTTCAGCTCTGTCTCCCCCATTCCCTGCATCCACCAGCTTGTAGCAATGGCAGGAGCTCTGTGAGAATCTGATGTTTCCTTCTGCCTGTCTCTCAGTAATGCAGGCGTGGGGAAACTGTTGTTTTATTTGCTCTCCTTTATGTTTTTTATGAAAGAGGATTTATGGATATCCAGACAGCTGGTCAATCCTTCAGTGGGTCAGAGTTTTATAATGAGGAAGTAGTACATCCCTGAGCCCAGGCATGGTGGTGCATCTGGTAGTCAAAATGAGGGGTCCCTGACATGGAGAGAAACTTAGGGGAACCAATTTATGCACTCTGGCCCTTTCCACCAGGACTATTTCCCAAACTACTTTCTGATATAAACTAGGTAGATCATGTTCTTATTTCAGAAGGAGAACTACCCTTTAACAGTCTTCTTGTTCTCCTCTTCTTCCTGGGGATCCACTTTTATTCAGTTATCCACATAATTTAACATTTTATAAATCTCCAACCCAGATATGTATGCTAAATGACATTAGTCCCTCTTCTACTCTGGATCATTTGTTTAATTTATGGCAAATAATAACAGAGCCAACAGTATATATTTTTTCTAAACCCTTTTCCTCTAAGACTGCAACTGTACTTCATTTTGGCAGAGATGTTTGGGGGTTTAATCCAAACATAATATTATGTTCTGTGCAATATGAGTGTATATCTATTGTGTCTCATGATGTATTTATCAATTCTCATTGATGAGTTAAGGAAAGCTTAACAGTATGATGATTTGACTTGAGAGTAGCTAGCTTTTTTTCCCCCAAAATCATTTGGGAAAAAAAAGTTTGCTTCTTCTTGAATCAACATTTGTTAAGTCACCTTAAATAATGTTATTCTAATGATATATGTAGCAACCTATTGAATTTTTCATTCATAGAGTCAGAGATTCATGAAAGGTTGCTCTAGTAAGATCTGTGTAGAGTGTTACACAACAAAATAAACAGTTATCAAAAAAAAAGCATAACACTCAGGCACATTTTTCTGAATCAAATAGTGCTGAATAAATTTAAAAATTCTGTTTTCCCTTAAAAAGAATGACCTATGTAAATTTAAATTGGCAAATCCTTCTTAAGAGGCATGATGATTCTGGATCATGTCCAAAGTCACATATTTGCACTCATTCTCTAATAATTCATAAAGATTTTAGATAAACAAACATAAAATAACCTTCTGCTCATGGAATAGTTGCTGAAAAATAATTCTTACCATTATGTGGAGAAGGTAAATAAATTACAGTGGATTTACGAACCACATTACCCATCGGATGACCAGATAAAATATTGACTCTAAAATAATGACTCAAAGCTTAGACATTCTGAAATTAGTGGTACTTTCTAGTTGTTCTTAAATGAAACCATTGAAAATTGTTATTGCTTACAATTCCATGACAAGCTATTCTGTGTCACAAAATTATATATTTTTAAAAGGAAGTAACATGCAAATAAGCAGAAGCACATAAATCAAGGAAAAGTATAAAAAGGCCTTCAGAGATTACTCATTTTACAATGTTTGTCAACCATTAAGGAACAAACCTTTCTTTTCATGTATCTCCTTCTTAGCGTATGTTTTATAATTATTAGGACCTTTTAAATTTTTTAATATAACATGTATTTTTTTTCTTTTGTAAAAAAAGACATGACAAATGAAACCTTAATTTGAATTTTCCACTTGAAAAATCTTTCTTTTAGAGGAGCAGAACGTTATAATATAGCCTTGAGTCAAATCAGAATTGTTCCACTACATGCATACTGTTCTGTAAGCAAGGAAAAAGAACAATAACGAGTATCCATTTATATTTTTCAGTGGGACAAATCAGCTCTAGGCAACACATGCTGGCTTTATAGAAAGTCATAATCAAAATGATCTATAAGAGTTCTGCCAATGTGTATGTCAACGTACTCTCTGAGTTCATGTATGTTTCCACAAGTTAATAAGAGCCCAAATTAAGATTCCCAAATTAAAAATTCCTAGAATAGACAATAACCTGATTTTGCCAAATCATTTTGACTCTGGTTTCCAGTGAAGTTGAGTCAGTGCTAAATGGGATGTTAATCATCTAGGAAGGGATTGTCAAACTTCTTCTGTACAGAGCCAGATTGTAAATATTTTAGGTGTGTAGCGCATACACTGTCTGTTGTAACTACTCAACTCTGAAGGTGTAGCAAACAGAGCAGCCGCAGACCACGTAAGCAATAGGTGCAGCTACGTTCCAGTAAAACTTTAGGGACAATGAAATTTGAATTTTGTGTAATTTTCACATCACAAATTCTATTTCTCTTGAGTTTTTTCAATCGTATAAAAATGTAAAAACAATTCTTAGCTCATGGGCTATGTAAAAACAGGCAAGGGGCAGATTTGGCTGGGAGGCTGTAGTTTGCTGACTCCTTATCTAGGAAATTATACTAATTATTTTATGAGCATTTGATAAATATTATATTGATTATTATGGTGATGAAGAGGAAGATGATTAACATGATGATGGTGATAATGACTAGAAAATAACTGGAGTGAACACTAGAATCGATCCGGTGCATTTACCATTTACAATACCAAGTTCAAATTTCTTGACTTCATGCTACAAGTCCTTTAATAGACTCTTCTTATTTTTTGTTATGGTACTTTAATTCTCCATAGAACTCCACCTTCTCCTTAGAGAAAAGAGGACGTTACTATTTTCACGTCAAATAGAAACAGTCATCATCACTCATGACCATCGTCACCCATCCACTTGCCAAGATATTGCAACAGAAATTATTTTATGTCATATTTGTTCCACAAGTTTTCAATCATATCTTTTCCATCCAATGAATTCTTTTCCACTGAAAGTTGAATACCAATTGCTAATAAATATAATTAATTCCATTTTATAAGCTACCACTGCCTCTAATATATATATAATATATATATTTCATATATATATATGGTAAGGCAGCGCCATCTGTGACTATACCTGAAATTCCTGCTAGCAATAATACCTTCCCTACTTGGATTCAAACACAACCAGAGAACTAAAAACTATCCAAGAATTTGGCACCATGTCCAGCCATGTCTGTTCTCCAGCTGCTTTCCTTTATTGGTAATTGATTCAGTTTGCAAAAGTCACGGGTAAAGAAAAAGTCTTGATGGTGGGGGGAGAATTCAGATCATTTTCCAGCAGCAGCCTGACCAGTTCTGATGCTGTGGAAAATGACAGCATCAAAAGGCTTTGTGTCCCTCCTTGCTCCTCACCTCAGAATTAGGGCAGCTGGATTTCAGCTCACATTAAACTCTTAGCACTGTCATTAGTTGGATCTAAAATAAAGCTGACCTGCTTGCCTAAGGCAAAACAGTCATCCCAAATCAACAGCCACTAGGATGGAGTCTGCAAACCACGGCAGATCTGACTCATGCTGACCTCTCCTAACGGGGAGAAGGATGCATTAAACATCAATGCCCCAAGAAACAATCTGGAGTGTGGAGAGGAGGAGAGGGGGAAAATCCAGGTGATGTTGAAATGAATACATGTATACTCTAGACCCTTTGCATCATTCATACATTCAACTATTCGTCTTGTGCTGTAATATGCACAGTAGTGAAGGAGAGAGGGTTTAGGATCACAAAGTCTGCTTCTGCTACTAACCACCCATTAGACCAGAAGATATTTCACCTTTCACATCACTTCAGAATGACCTGGGAGGCATTTTCAAACTGAGTGCTCTCACAGGATTGTGAGAAAAACTTCATAGTGAACTCTGATACCAACTGGCGGGGCCTGTATGCCTCATGTGTGCTGGGAAACAAGAATTTCTTGTGAGAATTTATCATCCAACGATCCCAAGTAGACTAACAAAGTGGCCACTAGAACTTGTCTGTTAACAATGAAAAAAAAAGATACTATTATGAAGAATCATAATATCCTAGAAGTATTTTCTTGAATTGATATTTAAGGGGATGGATGACATATTCCAAATGTCACAAATATATTGGACAGTTAAGTTCATGGTTTAAATATAAACCCTATGTGCTAGAGAATCTACTAGGCATTTTGAGATAGACGATCTCTAACCTTCCCCCAAACCTAGAAGCACAGCATATATACCCGTGCTTAGGGATACTTGACAGGAAGCAGCATGTAACTGAAAATATCTTAATAAATCATATATAGACTGTGAGGATTTTCACAAGCATAATTGTGAGTGAAAGATATCAAAATTGATATAATATGGTTTTGGTATTAAAAAACAGTTTTTAGACGTGATCTTAGGATTACACATACATTTTCAGACATACAGATTTAGTGGAATGTGGTTGTGAGAAGAAGGCTACTTTAAAATCAGGCTTCCAAATGATCATTTTTTTTTTCTAGTAATCCATTATTAATGATAAAGACTTCAGAAAATATACTTCTCCGTTTTATTTTCATAGTAAACTGTGGCATACAAATGACCAGTGATTCTCCCATCATACAGGAAACAAGTGACCTAACAGCCCACGCGAGGCTGCACATTTGTTTATGTTGGACCTCATTCCTAAATGTCATGACTCCAACCTGCCATTTACTTTATACGGCAGTTATGAGAGATGATTCCTCTCCCTGTATGAACACATTCTTTATTTCAGCCATCAATAACCATGACAATTACAATACACCGTGAAACTGCTAACAATGACGTTTTCTCCCAACCAGCTTCGTGTAATTGATAGGAAAAATCAGAAGATCAATAAAACTGTGAACTCTTGCCTTGACTAAGCAGCTGATAATACAGAGATGTTTAGAGTGATGTGGTTAAATTATGAACAACTAAATTAATTATGAATGATACTTTACAGAGCAGAATTACCTAAACATTCAGTGTGTGTATATTTATACATATATACTTATCTAGCTATATATATACACATATATATATAATGAAAGAAAATATAAGGGAAGAAAAAAATCAAAGAATGTATAATAATCCACTTGGGTCAAAACTTCTGGTAAAGAGGTAGTAAAATGTCAGACAAGACATATGGCGGATAATCCCGGGCTGGCAAATCGTAAGAAATATCAGATCATTGGTCAAATTTGCCACGTCCTACTTATCATCAAACTTCTTGGTAGTGACTACGAAGCCCTACCTCCTCCCTTGAAGCTATAAAGTGACTTCTGGAATTGGACTGATTAAAATTTTTAGGCCTCACATCCCACTATCATAACCATAATGGATCCAACTTAGGAGAAATTAAACTACAAATAATATATACTTACAAAGGTATAAAAGTAATTCTGTGTTAACGGTGGGAAATTATCCAATTGCTGTCTATTAAATTCAACATAGATATACCTGAGTGACTAGATTAGTACAAGTAAAGGGAATTAGGGAGAATATTTAGACATTTTATTAGCAATTTAAAAACAACAGAGTGGTGAGTGGGAAGTGTCATGTATTAAGATGAATAATTATGGCATATTTAATTGCTAACTTATTTTTAATCTTAGTTTTGGGATCCTTTTTTTGATCCAGAAATTAATTGCAGTAAGTTTTTAAGTGTACAGGTGGAGAGTTTTTGGGGGGAAGAAGGGGAGATCTTTTGTTGGTGACTTTTGGTTTTGCTGAATAATGGTGAGAAAATATTGTCTGTAAACCTCTATGTTGTGGAATTTGTTAAAGTTTGTCTTGACCAATTCATGAGTAGTTTTACATTTTTTTCATAGAATAAGAGAAAAGCATATTCTCTGTAGGCAGTATGATGTCTAAGAGTCTTAAGACCATAGGCCCTAGAGTCAGACCAGCTGGATTAAGTCCTGCTCTGTTATTCTTTGCTATGTAGCCCTAAACAAGTTACCTGTCCAATTGGTGCCTCAGTTTCCTCATCAGTAAAAGATTGTTATGAGGATTACATGAATTAATATGTCAAACCCTGGAACAGTACCTAGCACATAGAAAACATGCTATGATTGTTTCTTAAATATCTGTCATTTTATCCATCTACTATCTATCTATCTATCCCCACACATGCACACAAACCTGCTGATTGTACTGTTATTATATTACACAGATCCTTGCTTTTTTGCACTCTACTTAATTACAACTGTTTCAGAATTTTACACATCAAGTCTCCATTATCATTTGGTTTTATCCAATTGTACTTCTGGGAGAGTTTGCATTATGCATTCCACAGCTATGTTGCTTGGTACAAAAATGTTTACAATTCTTCACCTTCTTGTGAATAGAAAATTTTCTACTTCCATAATACCCCTTCTGTTCTGTTTCATGATTATAGCCCTGAATTCCACTTTAGATGATATTGATAAGGCAACTCCAACTTTCTCTTTGTTTTACATTTACCAGGCCCATCTTATGATTATATTTTCAAACACTAAAAAAATTATTTTAGATGTGTTCTTTACAAGCAGTTGGACTTTGCCTTTCATCCCAATCCAAAAGTCTCTGGCTTTTTCTTGGGATGCTAACACACTCATATTTATTATCACACGACTGATTTGATTCCATTCCTTCCTTGAATAAACTATTAACTAGTATTACACGTTACTTGGTTTTCTCATTTTCTTACTCTTATTTTTGCTGGGTTCATCAACTTTCTTTTAATTTATTTTGTATTCTCCACCTTCCTCCCCCAAGAAATGAAAATTCTACAAGGCAACTCACTATGCAGTGAATTTTAAATGGTTAAACTGTATTTCGAATATTTAAAAGCTGCTGGTAGAATATTTTATATGAAAGAATGAAAATTAAACAATTTTTGCAAGTTTTGATTTTCTTTAACAATAGAGTCAGTATTGATTTTGTAATGTGTTTCCTAAAATAGATATTTGGTAGAAAACAGAGTTGGTTGTTTAAAATTTTACTTAAGAGTGGAATTCCAGAAAGGGGTATTTTTTTTCTTTTTTCACAAACCACGAAAAACAAGAAGAAACAGAACCTTATGTCCTTAAATGCAATCTCTCTCTGAGACCAGAGCTAGGTGCTGGCTTTTAATAATTTTTTCTGACTAATGACATCAGACGAGGCTGGCTAGCTGCCAAATATCTACAAGCCTGCACTTAGCTCAAAGTTGGGCATACAAAAATTGTAGTGACTCTTTTATTTATTAATCTGTTCTGTTCCATAAGGTGCAATTATCCAGTAAACATACCATTTTAACACAGCTTAAAAAGCTAATTAGGATAGGCCCTTTGGAAAACCTCACACATTTTGGTCCTTTCAGTGATTCTAAGAGATTGCTGCTCTCTAAAAGTTCCCAGGCTGAGGAAATGGAAATCTTTCCAAAAATTCATAAATGACTCTGATCTGCATTCCCTCTTCACATTATCTGTAGACTGTGTGATTTTAAAATTAAATACATTTAAGAAGTTGGGTCCATTAGTGGCTAGAGATCCTCGTTAAGCTAAGAAGGTTCCTGCCCCCGCCCAAAAGATGTACAAAAATTCTTAAAATGCCCTCACACTGCTGGGCCTTCTGTTTTTTTAATCCAATATATGTCCCCCAAGGAGCTCACTGGGAGGTAAATGAATGGAACAGATTCTCACTAGGCATTTTTATTCGAGTCCATCCATTGTCAGTTCTGGAGAACACTTGAGAAGTGAGCTGGGAGCAGTAGCAAATACGGTAGTGAGTTGTCAGTGGTACAGTTTGTCATTGTTTCATTGAGAAAAGGCAGACTGTCACAATAAACAGCATTTATTCCTTTCCTATTTGTGGCTTAGGGCTGGAGAAGGGGAGGTGTCACTGGTCGTAATTGTAGAACACATAAATAATAACAGTAGCTTGCAAATCATAGATCAAAGCAAACAGAGGGAGCTGGCAGTGATGAAGGCAAGAAAATAGATGCTTCCAGCACCAGCTAATTTACTACCCTTTTAAAAAATAGGTTCTCCTTCCTAACAGTAAACGTGGAATGATTTTGTTTGCCTCTTCAGCTGCAGGTTAAGGAAGATGAAACTTCTAAATCATAGATCTTTTTTTTTCTTTTTTCTCAGACAAAATAGATTCTATTTTATTTTTTTAATATCTTTATTGGAGTATAATTGCTTTACATTGTTGTGTTAGTTTCTGCTGTATAACAAAGTGAATCAGCTATATGTATACATATATCCCAGGTACATAAGTATGTGGAGATGGTTTTTTCCTTCAAGAGGTACCAAGGTGGAAAGGGGGGGAGGGATAAATTGGGAGATTGGGATTGACATATAAACACTACTATATATAAGATAGATAACTAATAAGAACCTATTGTATAGCACAGGGAACTCTACCTTATATTCTGTAATGGCCTATATGGGAAAAGAATCTAAAAAAGAGTGGATATATGTATATGTATAACTTTGCTGTACAGCAGAAACTAACACAACACTGTAAATCAACTGTTCTCCAATAAAAATTAATTTAAAAAATTCATAATCATTACTTTTACTAACTAGACGTAAGTGGTAAACATTCTGCTTACTCTTAACCATTCTTGTGCTGAGAGCGCCAGCTTGTAAAACACACATGGGGTCAGATTAGGTTTTGCAGAAAGAAAAATTGATGTTAGGATCCAAGAATTCCTAGTTTATATCACACCCGGACAATCTGACCTCATCAGAGGTAAGACACCTAGCACCCTGCAAATTGCAGACTTGGATGACACCTTTTCTACTGGACTCCCCCAAACATGAAAACTATGACAGGACGCGATGTTAAAAATTGAGCCCGTGTGATAGAGACCCTGTGGGCAACTTTCTCATCCCTCCAACCTATGAAAACTCAGTGGGAGAATTCCCCGAGGATGACAGTGGCTGAGAAACTCTCCCCACGTTATTACAATGTTGAAAGGTTTCTCATTTACTGCCAGTGAAAAGTGTCTACTGTGGCTTCTAATAAAAACCTGTGAAGCCACATGGGTGTAAAGTATTTTTTTTTTTCAACTTTTCAAGAAACTAGTGACAATGCTAAGTTCACTGTTTCAGCTTTGGGTGTGAAGTATTTCACCCTATTTGTGATGGCAGGTTTACAACTGCGCTGTTACCTATTCTTACAGCCAAGTAATCAGAACCGGATTTCACACGTGGACAGCCTCTGTCTTTCTGGATGTCAGACGATTGCTCCAAACACGAAACGCGATAAACTCCATACACGTGGCTTACATGTTAGTCTGTGAGTATGAGCGTTCCACGTTGGTTATGCGAGGACTGGTTAGTGATCTTGCAAAGCAGGTAGGCTTCGTTATGATATGGAAATTGGCAATACCCAGAGCACAGGAAGAGTTGTCAGCCCTGAGCGTGACAGTGGAAAGCCCCAGAAGGGGGCTCTAACCCGGAGTTTACTGTGAAGACATCGTGGCCATCAGCACTTGAGTCGTCAGGGTGCAAACTTTCCTGGTGGCTTATCCCCAACACTGGCTTTTGTACAGCAGTTCTGACAGTTGCACTGCTCACAGCAAACTGCCACTGTCGTTTGTTCTGCTTCAGTGCCACTCGACTGTCACAGCCTGTCATGAGGCAAGAAAGCTCCAAACCTAACGCCATCCGACAGGGTTTAATCATTCCTGTTACTCCTGTTGCCTGCACCAGCCACCTTGAAACACACAGCACGCAACTCTACTCTTCCTACAGCACTTGTTTCATAGGCTTCCACTGTTTGTTTTTTTTTTTAAAGAGAGTGATGAGCTATATTCTTTTGATTAAAAAGCATCAGATAATTTTATGTATTTGCTAAAGAAATAATACTGAAATGTATCAGTTAGGAACCAAACCCAGATGAAACTGCAGTTGGCTTTCCCTCTCCCTCTTCAAGCTGTAGCTACTTTGCTCCTTACTTATTCTGCTGGGAAGAAGAGCGGGAAGATGTCTCTTGTTTCACTGGGAGAACTGGGCAGAAGAGAACTGGTTATTTATTTATTTATTTAGGATGTGGACCATTTTTATAGTCTTTATTGAATTTGTTACAATATTGCTTCTGCTGTAATGTTTTGGTTTTTTGGCCCCGAGGCCTGTGGGATCTTAGCTCCCCGACCAGGGATCGAACACGCACCCCCTGAATGCGAAGGCTAAGTCCTAACCACCGAACTGCCAGGGAAGTCATAGAAGAACGGGTTATTTCTTTGACTAGAGAAAGCATATGGGGAAAGACATTAGCAACTTCTTTCTCCAGCCTCCCTTCATTTTGGAGAGCTTTATACCCATCGACTCACTTTTCCTGATCTGTGAAATAAGAGGCGCTCCTTGCCTTGGTTGAGGGCCAACTCCTCTTGCACAGAGGCACTCACTGAGGAGTAGCTAGATATGTGGTGTGTCATCATGTATTTCCCAAGAAAGGGCTCAACTGCAGCTGATGGGGCGATAGACACCAGAGATGATTTGTATGCTTTTCGCTCATTCAAATAAGAGCCTGCCCTCAGAGGCAATATTCCTCCACCACAAAGGAGAGAAATCCAGGCAGTCTTGTCAACACTCCTAGTATCAAACTCATCAAGACCCATCAAACCTGAATTGACCACGTGCTATCAGATACCGTAGTCTATCCTCACAATAGCCCTCAGAGGACCGGTGGGGCAGGGGAGCAGCATGGCAAAGGATAAAGCGACAGAGTTTTATGCGTTGATGTCACTCGGCCACACATGCTGTAGTATCCCTTTTGGAATACATGTTTGGGTTAAAAGTTGCTGGATTTTGGCCAGATACACTGATAATGATTATAAATATTTGGTCTGATTTCTGCATGGCCACTTCAACGTTTTATGTTTAGATTCAAGCCATCTAGCATAGTGTGTGCATTCAAATTTTTTTGATTGGCTGAGAAACTTCTTAGTATTCAATGAGACGATTGATTGATGACTAGAACAATCTGAGTTCATTTCCTAGGATCATGTTATACTGGGAAAATCATTTCTTTATTTATATTTTATTGAGTAAAAATAAGGAAGGCTATAACGAAGGAAAGAATCTTCATGAAACTAATACTTTCAAAAACTCTAAAAAGGTCACAATAAAACTAATGAGCTGAATATAGATAACCGAACTGTGAAGAACTAGGTATAAGATTACTAGGAACTGGTTCTTTTCTTCCTTTTAATTAGCATCAGAATAAAAAGCCATGAACAAAACCTGTTGTCAGGGATGTGGGAAAGGCCAAGGACATCATTGCCCTAATTTACTGGCACATGGACAATAGAATTGTCCACACAACTGTCACTGAGCTGCACCTGAAATCTGAGGCAGGAGAAACTGGGAAGTGCTCACTGGCAACCACAAGACACACAGGTTTGCACCTGAGAGCTGACTTTCTAAAACCTAACAAAACACACAAGCTTGACAATGCCTTTGGAAAGGTAACAAAAAATCAAGGGTAGGGTGACCCCTTAGCTCATCTACATTAATATCTCAGTTTTCTGGGGGCTGCAGGTAAGATTAATTAAGGGTCTTGGCTAATAATGGGATAGAAATGTCAGCCATGGGTTGCTATGGGACAATTAGCAACTCCTTACAACTGTCCGATTTTGAAATGAAAATCATGACAGTAATCATGTTTGCCTGCCATCCATGGTCCTCCAGAATCTGGTTCTGCCTACCCTTTCCAGCTTTACTCTGTCTCCCAATCGCAAGCCTCATGTTCTACCCAGACGGGAGATTGGCTTAGTAATTATTAAACGTTTGATAAATTCCCAAGGCTATTCCTTTGTTAATGCCACTTCCTTTTGCAATGCCCTTCCCTTCTTTATCACTTGAAATGTTATTCATCTTTTGATGGTAGATTTCACAATCTTTCTTATCCATGAAACGTTTTCTCAATTCTCCACTCAAGTATGTTCTCTCTCTACTGAACTTTCTAAAGCTTGTTATTTGTACTTTTCTTACAAAACTGGGTTACTTTGCATGAGTCTTCTCTCTACTGTATTGATATTATAGCAATTAGAGAGCAAGATTGTATGATTTTATACAATATGTGTGTGTGTGTGCATATCTATATACACACACATATGCAAATCACTGAGAATATAGAACACAGTAAAGGTAAGGGGTAGGCATTCAGTAAATAATAACATATTGGGGCTTCCCTGGTGGCGCAGTGGTTGAGAATCTGCCTGCCAATGCAGGGGACACGGGTTCGAGCCCTGGTCTGGGAAGATCCCACATGCTGCGGAGCAACTAGGCCCGTGAGTCACAACTACTGAGCCTGCGCGTCTGGAGCCTGTGCTCCGCAACAAGAGAGGCCGCGACAGTGAGAGGCCCACGCACCGCGATGAAGAGTGGTCCCCGCTTGCCGCAACTAAAGAAAGCCCTCGCACAGAAACGAAGAACCAACACAGCCATAAATAAATAAATAAAAATAAATAAAAATAAAAGGAATTCCTTTAAAAATAATAATAATAATAACATATTGTTGCCATCCCTTGTATTTTGTTAAAACTAGCACAGATAACGTCAACTTTGCTTGTGTCTAATATGCTCTTGTGATTGTTGGTCTGGTTACTAACTTGAAGATTCGTGATTAGTAAACTGATTTATAGCTTCAAAGATAGCTTCAACATCTGCCAACATAACTATGTCTATAAAAAATGTTTTACAAGGAATATGCTTGTCAATTTTATATGGTTGCTTCCTTTCCCCACATCGTTTCACTGCATAAATGAATCAAGCCTCATTAAACCCCCAAATTCCATTAACTGAAGAGCGTTCCCTGGTGTTGCCTGCTGGCCGAGGAGCCCCAGTCCAACATTTTGAAGATCACGTACATAACACAGCACCTCCTTGGTCCCTCGTGATGGTATGACATGCAAGGGCATCTCTAAACCTCTCTGCCATCTGCTTGCTCAAGGTCAAAAACAAAACTCCATGAAAATAATAACTAGTGCCTAAAACATTTCTTTCTGGGACCTGAAATTGTGGAATATGCCACTCATATGACCCACAGTATCATTTCAACGGTGGCTCTTTGCTGTCGATGGCACGGGAAGTCAGTCTGAGTCATCGACAAGCGGTCTTGCAGGTAAGTAAAATGGCTTCAGCCCAAGCACCACCCTGCACAAATATTTTTATATACTGAACTCAGGATAAATCCATCTTTTTTCTCATTCTTGTAAAACAACTGTGGGTAGTATCCAAAAATAGCTGACTGTTAACTAGACAACTAGGCAGACCTATAATGCTCCACGTGGACTCTGGCTATTGCGTCTCCATCTGTACAGCCCGCTGCCTGCCTGTTTTGAATTATGGAGAGCTGGGAGGGGAATCCAGGAGAGAAGGATTCAATGGCAGAGGATGCCTCTGTTCTCGCTTGCTTGGGGGGAGATAGTTTTCTCTATTATGCTTTGATAGTGTGGCTGAGTATAGACGGTTCCAACCCCTCTCCTCACTTTCAAAGTATTTCTGTGTGAAGAACCCCTGACCTAGAGTTCGTGGAGGACCAGCTGCACGTGCGATTACCTTCAGGTGTCCTAATGCTGGTTGTACACAAGCATTTCAGTTCTTTCTTGTCTTTTGTGTCTTACTTTCTTACACTTCAAAACTTGGGGACTCTTATTTCCTTCAAACAAAGAGTATAACATTTAATAAGCAGGGAAATGCACTTACAGATGAACCATGACGACGTATTTCCACATCAGATGTTAGTTTTCAGCTCTGAACTCTCAATCTCTATCGTGTGAGTGGCAGCAGGTAAAGGTTTTAAGCTCTTTCCAGCAGATGGAATAAGTCTTGTCAGTTGTTACCTTGCCACTGAGCTATTTTTTGTTTCTTATTTTTTTTCAGTACTCTTTTTTTCTTGGTTATATATTACGTGCTATGATCTTTTAAAAGATATAATTTTTTTTTTTATATTTTGGAAGCAAAAAGAGAAATTTCTAGCAACTGTTGACTTTATTTTTTCTTAATTTTACTCTCTGTTCTGGGCTGTCTATGCAGCAGGGTTTTGAGAAAATAAAATTGGGGTGTGGTGGTCATCATTTTCACGCCAAATAATAAAATGACACCACTGTAGTTTGAGATAATAAGTATTATTTTCTCTATTTTGGTCTTGATCGGTACCTACATTCCACTTTTCATCCAAATGTAGTAACAAGGAATTCAACGGCTTCTACGATGAATGACCTTGCCAGAAATGAGGACTCACGTCTGCTGGGCTGCTACAGTGGAGTGCATCATACGTGGGTACAGCCCGAGGTCGGGACTATCAAAACCAACTGCGTAAATAGGAGAAAAATGAGGAATATGAGTCCAGGCTGCTGCTTTTAAGTCAAAGACCTTAAAAATAGCAACTTTGGCAAAGAAAATTGAAACAAAAAGCAGGAAAAGGGTGTTAGGAATGAGACAGGAGTCAAGTTGATGGATTACAAAAAACACATAGATACACCTTAAGAGACAGGCTCATGCACGTGCAAAAATGTTATGATACTAGCTCTGGGTCTTCTTTTCTATCTGTGCTTTATTTACAGGTCGGCATTTTTTCCCCCAAAAGATCATGACAGAAGCACTCACTCAAAACTCTCAACCCCACTCCAACACACAGACAGTGTGTGACACCAATTAATCTAATGGAAGGAAACTAAACTTGGGTGAAGGAAAAAGCTGGTTCCTGCTCCGCGGCTATGATCCTGGGGTCTTTCTGCAGAATTGACTGCTGGTCTTTCGTGTGATAAGACTGATGCTCATGGTTGTTACTCCAGAGCTTATTCCTGCTGTTGCACTTCTGAAAATGTGTAATGGGCTCTGCAGCAGAAAGGAAGTTCATGACAACATACGAGGAGGGAGTTCTTAGAATGGGCAGTGGAAGAAATTTAAGAGTCCTGGATCACAGACTGGGAAATGGCAGGGTTTTTTTTTAGAAGAACTTTGTGATGATTAAATTCCGTATTTAAAAAAATATTCTGACTCAAGTTCTGCAGGAGACAATATGATTCACTGAAAATAATTTTGCTTTCAAATCATGGTCTTGAGTTAGAAGACTGGACCCACCTCTTACTTACTGAGGATCTCTATAAACCTGCATTTCTTGATCTGGAAATTACACTAATTCTGCAGTGTTATTATAAATATGGATAGAATGATGTTGAATCCCTAGCATCAATCTTCTCACAAAACTAGTGCTAATAATTTTTCCTAATAAACATAAACCTATAAAAAGCAATTTTTAATCTCCCTACTGACTGATATGATCAGTTAACACTTAGGCACGGTGTCTATTTGAACAAGCTTGTAGGCCCAAACAACAATGATTATTTTCACAACTTATTACATTCTAAAATACCTTAAAGTAATTATGTCTCTGCAGAAGTAGACAGAGCTTAAATCAAGGACGTGCTAGTATAAAAATTAAAACAAAGTAACTGATAATCCTTTTCTAAAAATGCATAGGTGTTTTTCATTTAGCCTCGTCACATCTGGACTCTTGTTCCAAGCTAATAGTATAATGTCATATCATGGTCCTCTACGAATAATTCTATGAGTTTCTGTTACACTTTCTAAAAATTACCCGTCATGTGGGTTGTCCAAAACTGACACAATAAACCTTGGAGAAGAAGTTAGAGGCAGTTGTAGTCTCCCATACTAAGAATTTTGGAGTAAAATCCTATTGAGCTATAACTCCAGAAAAGGATCCATTGGAGCCACTGGGTAGAAAAGTCAATCCTGCCTAATTCAACTGAACAGAAACAAGAAAAAAGTGCTAAAAATGGTTCTATTTAATTGTTGTGATAGACCCATGGACCTAATACAAGTGATAGAATGGGTAAAACCATTAAGTACTAAAGATAAATTTTCTTTGGCTTTCCCTGCCTTTTTCATCATTTAAGACACATATTAGGCACCATATAAGACATGGTCCCTTCTTGCATAAAGAACTCATCGTCCTCCCTTTTCTTTGGGTTCTTCTACCCCTTGACCATGAAATCTGTGTGTCTTCAAGCCACCTTCCAGGAGCTAAGGACCTGTAACAGTAACACCTAGCTCAAGTTTCAGGGCTGGAAACTTTCTCATACCATTAAAACATTTCTTTTTTGTGTCTCATTTCCTCTCTGTTTTCTGTTACAGATGAAAGCAAATCCATAACCTAAATCTACTACTTTAGCAAATAGACAAACTATTGGATTAATACCTGATAACTGGATTCTGTGTCATTGACTTGGGAGAGATTTTATTTTAATAAGGGACTATTCAAGACCAAAACACTAATCTAGAGGTGTAAATAATTAATGGTCTTATGATAAGACAGTAAGAGATGTATTTTGGGCAGGTGGGTGTTTCTAGAGGCCCTTTAAAAATATTTTATACTTGATCCATATATTAAGTTCTCTCTGGTTATCACATTTCTAGAAAGAGGTCATATTTGGTGATAAAATACATTAATTTAAAGGAGAACCTGAGACAAAATTAATGGTCTGAGGTTGTAATATATAACTTTTATCTTGCGATATTCACAAAAGAAGTCGAACTTGTCAACACCACAGCCATCTTAAAAGTATACAATATTGGCAATGAAAGCACAAAACTATAATAACTTTAAAAAGAAATCGTCTTTTGAAACACTGCTAGCCAGAGTGCTCTGCAGATGAAAAGCAAGTAGACTTTCTCCTTATTACAATCACATACTCTCCCTCAAACATTTTTCTTTTGAATGGGCAAAAATGAGTTTTCCTCTTTTAAAAAAAGCAGTATTTGAAACAATGTGTTTTCTTGTGATAAGAGATCTGTTTTAATGTCTTTACAAAAGAGGACTTTCAAAATGATATGTTATGGGGGAAAGTGTTAGGATTACAAATCACACTGATTTTCAAAGGACCCAAAATTCTGTAAAACTGTTCCACGCTTTGCCAAGTTCTTTCAGGGAGATGCATGTTTTTCTGGAAGGTTTATGGTAGAGTTATTTGTTAGTTAGCATTGCTTTGTGAAGAAAAAATAAAGCCTAAAAGGACCCCTCTTAAAATTTCTCAAAACAGCTCCAACCATTTTCCCCTAATCATAGGGGGGAAAGTCAATGTATCACCTTCCTAGGAATCTCCTCTATATTAATACTGTTTAGAGAGTAATCCACTATGATGCCAACTTTGCTATATTTTCCTGCTATATTTTTCCCCACAAATAAATGCTTTTCTTTAGCCTCTTGATCTTACAGCATTATAGTAGAGATCCTCTAATATAGAATTTAATAAATATATTCAACCTACATTTCTCGTTTTGCAAAGTTATTTGAAAAATAGTTTAGAATTATTCTATAATGTTCTAGCTTTAAATTACAGTGTAATAATTTATGGGCGGTGTACGCAATGACATCTGGCCCTTGGCCTCTTGTCTAACAATACAGTAGACAAGAATTATTACTCCATAATTCACATCCTGTCATGTCTTATTGCTTAATTAAAGCACAACCTTCCTCTACATGACAAGCAATTGGACTGTTAACATTATAGATGATTATCCAACCTAGCATATTTTATTTTTACAACTTACTCTTTTTATGAAATGAGGGTGCTTACTTCAGGCACACCTACCTCTGAAAACATGAAAAACCTGTTTCTTTACTTACCTTCTGGCTCTTGTACAAACTGCCATGAACAAAAACATGGGCGAAGTATTAGCTGTTACAAATTAGTAATTTAAATATTGAAATAACAGTCCAATATCTATCAAGCAAATTAATGAATGAGTTTGATGGCCTCTGAGTGTAACAGTTTCTTTTCTCTGTTCTTTTTTTTTGGCCGTGCTGCATGGCATGTGGGATCTTAGTTCTCTGACCAGCGATTGAACCTGTACCCCCTGCAGTGGAAGTGCAGAGCCCTAACCACTGGACTGCCAGGGAATCCCCTGGTCTTCTGTTATTGATCAAGCAAATACTAGGGGTGATGCATATGTGCTTGTACTTGTACAATATATAAATGCGTAGGGTCTATACAAGAAAACCTTAAAACTCCACTGAAGAACTCAGAAGAGAATAAGAAAATGACAAAGGCTAGTAATCATGTGAATAAGAATACTGTATAGTGCAAAGGTATGGATTTTCCTCAAATCTATGAATCTGACAGTAATTCAATAAAAATTTAAAAGTCAACAGGATTTTTTTTACCTTGATAAAGTGATACTAAAAATTTTTAGGTTAAAGGATAAGTACTCAAAAATTGCTAGAAGAACCCTTGGGAAGGAGCAATGAGAATCACCTGGTGATGTCCTATATCATATAATAAAATATATCCCAAATGGTACAATAATTAAAAGAGTTTGGTACTGGAGAAGATATGATAAGAAAGATCAATGCAAATCTGGAAATAAACACAAATGTATATAGAAATTTGGATTATGACATTAGTAATATTTGAAATAAATGGGATAGAAACATTTGGTTAACTATTTGAAGAAAAAATAAATAAATCTGGACCCCTATCTAATTCTTTACAGCAAATAAATCTCAAATGGGTCAAAATTTAAATATGAAAAATGGAACCATATAAATTCTAGAAGGTAAATTCATTTATAAGCTGACAAGATTTTTTTTACACAGGATGCAAAATCCAGAAGACATAAAGAAGAGATTGAAAAAAACAGCCAAGAACAGTATAACTAAAATCAAAATGCAAATGAAAATCTCAGAGAAAACATATTTAATATGCTTGAAAAGATAATGTTCCTAATTAAAAAAATACTCCAATCAAACACAAGAAAGATGATTACCACAATAGAAAAACAGTCAAAAATTAGGAAAGCTATATTCTTTTTAAAAATTGAAGTAGCATTAGTTTATAACATTATCTAAGTTTCATGTGTGCAATATTATATCAATGTCAATATCCTAGTTGTGATATTGCACTGCAAATCTTGAAAGATGTTACCTTTGGGGGTAACTGTGCAAAAGGTATAGAGGATCTCTCAGTATTATTTTTATAACTGCATGTGAATCTACAGTGGTCTCAAAATTAAAAGTTTAATTTTATAAAGGACAAAAAAACTAGGAAAGACCATATATAGGAAGAGAAAATTTCTAATACCCGAGAAACACATGAAAATAGAATCGTTTTTAGTCCAAAGGTAAATGCAAAGAAATATGATAACTAATGTTGGTGAGGATGAGGGTGGTAAGGAAAGTAGCTCTCTCATTCACTGTTGACAGAACTGTAAATTTGTCTAATCTTACTAGAAGGCAATTAAGATATATATATACAGATATATATATATATAGATATATATATATATCTCCTGTAAGATGTTACAGAAAAACTTGAATGAACTTTTTGGCCAACCCTATATATATGCAAATTTTAAATAAATTCTCATGCCCTTTGACCCACTAATGCTAATTTACTTTGTGAATATAGCAGCGAAGATTTCTCAAATATAAGTATATACAGAGATATATTACAGCATTGTTGCTAATAGTGAAAAATTGGAAATAACTAAAGAGTATATCAATGGAGAAGTGTTCTGACTAACTGAATTTTGGCACGTTCGTGAGGGAGCAGCTGTTAAAAAGAATGAGGCAGATATCTGTGAGCCAATATATATCAAAATTAAGGGGGAAAAAAGCAATGTGCAAGACAATGGGTATACATATTTCTTTTGTATAAGTAAAAAAATATTAGCCAATCAGTACTTTACTTTTGTATAAGTAAAAAATTATTAGCCCATCATCCTATCTATGTCCTAGGTCAAAGGAGATCGATAGGATGGTGAAGAGGGGGGCAGATAGGTGAGTGTGTGGGGAAAGGCTTACGGGGGCTCCATCTTCTAAACCTCTTGGGCTTTGAGGGGGGACGGCTTGACCTGTGTTCCACATGGCAGTCCCCCACCACGTCACCCCTTCTCCACGTGCTTTGCTCTACGCTGGTAGCACAGGGGCTGGGCAGTGAGCTTAGTGCCCGGAACCGTCCAGACAGTGATGAGCACATGAGAGACCCACTAGCCTGTGAGTAGTTCTCTGGACCGTTCCCTCCCTTGGCTTTGAGGATGGGAGGCCACCCAGACCCACCCCTGCTCTTACTTAGTGGTATCTAAATAAGTAGAGGCACAGGTATAAGTAAGTAGAACAAGGTAAGTAGATAAATAGCTGTACATAGGGAATTAAGAGTCAAATAGTACAACATTCCTATCTTTCCTTATTATTGCTTACAGACCACTATCCACTCCCCCTCCTCAAATACCCTATCTTGGAATAGCACATCACTAGGCTATATCACACTTTAAAGCTACTCCTTACCAATCTCCCCCAGGTCCTCTTCTGCATTCCTTGGAAATTTTTTACCCTAGTTCATTCTCACTCTTTCTAACATTACTCCTGTCAAATTCCAGGTGATTTGATATCCCCATTGATCCTTGCAAGAGCAAACTTACCCTCTTAGTCATGAGCTCCAAAGTTCTTCTACTCTTTTTAACCTCTTTTACATGGTCACAATATTGACTTTTTTTCATCACAAATGACTGAAATCTCTCCATTACCTCAATTTTAAGCACTCCATTCTTTAGCACCAACCCTCTCCTCATTCCAGCTCATTCCCTAAAGGCCTGGAACTCCTTCTGCAACTGTGCTTACAACCTTTTGATCCTAACGCCATTCCTCTGCCTCTCACCCCCTCATTTCGTATCCAGTTTAAATTCCACAACCTTATGCTATAATCATCCCCTTGCATACGCCGTCAACTCATTCACCCAGCTTGAGTTCCTTGATATTCCCTTGGCAAAACTCCAACCACTGTGCCACCAACTCTGCCTACTCTGTACCTGCACTTGCACAACTGAGTATGGTGAATGAATATGGTGAATGAAAACCACACAACCTTACACACTGGTCTTATCCTAAATTCCTGACCACTAACCTCCACGGCACCATCGTGCTTCTGGTTTCTCACATTATTTTCTCAGTCTACTCATGCTCCCTTCCATCATGATTTTATACGCTCTCCTCCACCTTCAAACCTCCACCATCCTCAGTGTCAGCTGATGCCCTTGCTTCTATTGCATTAAAACAAAGCGGAGAAGCTAGAAGAGATCTTCCATAAGGTCTCTCCTCATCTGCCCACCTTTCTGTGTTTGCACTTGTTGATGCCAACTTCTCTTCGCTGGATCTCCCTCCACACTTGCATGAAGCTTGATGCTCTCTCACCTACATACAAAGAACTCCAGCAGATCTTTCTTGCATCAGCAATTTCCCCCCGATTGACTGAACTGTCCTTACCAAATATAAAACATACTGTTATTGTTATTATCTCAAAGGAAACAAAACTTTCTCCCCACTTCTAACTATAGCTACCATCTAATTTTTTTGTCTCTATTTATAGCAAGATTCCTTCAAAGAGTGATCTGTACAGATTACTTCTAATTTTTCTCTTCTCGTTCTCTTGAGCCAATGTCAATTAGATTTTCTCTCCCACCACACCACAGATGACCTAACATTGCGAATCCAATCCAATCTTCAGGTTCCTCGATATAAGGACATTTACAAATGGCTTCCACATGGTTTCCAGGAAACCACCCTTTTCCAGTCTCCCCCCTCTTCATTGAGTAAGACTCAGAATCCTGACTTCTTGACATTGGGGTGCTTGTGTCTAAGCCCTGGGTCCTCTTTTCTTCTCTACCCACAATGGCTCCTCTAGTGATTTCACCCCGTTACGTGGCTTTAAATACCATCTATATGCTGAGAATTCCTATCTCTAACCAAGACCTAATCTACAGACTGTGGCTGTAGTTGACCTCACATCTCAGACGCAATCCATCACAAATTCTGTCAGTACCAGCTTCAGAATACACTTGGAACGGAAAACCACATATTGCCACTGCTTCCTCCACCTTCCTGGCTCCAGCCACCATCATCTCCTGCCTGGATGATTACAACAGTCTTCTAACTACTGTCCCTGCTTCTGCCCTTTCTCCTGCTTGATCTAGTATCAACATAGCAACCGGGGATGTCCTTTTAAAGCATACATCAGGATCACCTCATCTCTCTGTTCAAAGTCATCCAATATTCCACATCCCGAAAATACAAAATCTTTTAAAAGCTTCCCATGTTACATGGATTAAAAGCTAAAATCTGTTAGTAATCTCCAGCTCTGTGACTCTCCTATGCTCTTCCGCTCCTGCCCATACTCTTGCCCATTCCAGCTCTCTTAGTTCCTTTGCACTACTTTCCTCCACCCGGTAGAGCTTTCCTCAGAGCCTTTGCACGTGCTATTTTTCCTGCCTGGAGCTCTTTGCCAACTATCCACTGGGTTCCTTCTCTCCTCCTTCAAGTCTTTGCTTAAATGTCACTTTCTCAATAAGACCTTCAAGTCATCCTTCCTTGTTTTACTTTTTCTATACTATTTACTTCTCTCTCTCTCTCTCTCTGTCACACACACACACACACACACTCACACACTCACACACATAGTCTTATTTATTCTGTTTATAGTCTGTTTCTCCCCGCAAGAATGTAAGCCCCATGAAGGCCAGAATTTTTAAAAATTTGTTTTGCTTACTGTTACACCTTAGCACCAAAAATAGTGCTTGATATGTAAGAAACTCTGCATAACTATTTGTTGAGTGAATGCATAAATGATAAGTAGATATTTAAAGGGATATGAATTTCTGTGGAAGAAAAATTATAGCTAGTAATTATTTGAGGGGAAGTAATTTTTTAAATGTACATATTTTTTCCTAATCATGTACATCATTAGTTTTTGTTATTTAAAATTACAACAAAAATGATATTAGCATGGATATTACAGGATGTTATAGGATATTTGTTGGTTTTTTCAACATGCTCCTGTTTTTTAAAAAAAAGGTAACAAATTTTATTAATAAATCTTCAAGATCTTTAAAATTGTTATTAAAGTTACAAGCAAGAAATTAACCCAGAGATCAAACAGCAGAATAATGAATTGCCCAGCTAACTGAATAGTCCCACATCTAAAGAGTTACATAAATTCCAAATGAAGAAATAGTATAAGAAACCTTTCAAGTGATTGAAGCAAGTGACTGAAGCAATAAGTATATGATAAGTGATCTGTTTCAAAGACCAGAGAAACATTTACCGAGGATTTTTGGACATTGCAATGGTAGAGGGTGACCAGCATGTCTTTTGATATGTTCATTCATGTACTGGCTAGTAGCAGTATGCTTGTGATGAGATGTAGGAATTGGAAACTTGGATCTGACGGTCCATGTTCAGAAACAGAACAGAGTAAGAACTGATTTGATTAGCCTGAGTGATAGGCTATTATGATAATGGCTCCATTCCAGGCAGCGTGGCCCTGGACCTCTCAGTGCTGACTGTTCCATCTCATAATAACTTATGACTTTCTGTCAGGCACCAGCACTTTGATTACCCAACATATATGAAGACAAAAGCTGATACTAGTTCAGGTACCTTTGAGCAATTTGAATCCAAAGGTATGTTCCTCATAGTACGATGAAAGAATGCTGAGTTTTTGTTAACTGCATTAAAAATATGTGAATTCAAGTAGAATTTTCTGACAATTTATGAACATATGGTTACTTTTTCTACTAATAAATATTTCTATGGGTATGAGACTAATGAAGCAGACAGTGATACTGCCTTTTCATCATCATTAAAGATAGAAACTCTCAAGAGATATGAAGAGATTTAGGTCATTCCATGCGTAATTTCATACAAAGCCACTTCAAGTACCAAACCTTGCTCAGTACGTAATAGGTGATGAAGGAATGTGGTCTGAACACATAATAACAAAAAATCAAAATAAACACTTAGGATTTTTGAGGGCCACGTTTCCTGCTCCTTCCACCTAAATAATTGTTTTGTTTTAATAGATAATGCTCTATTACTTATACTCCCATGGCCTTGATACATTGTATTTGGGTCCTGCTAGCCACCCAATAATAAAAGGATCTAAGTAAAGAAGCTGTTCCATTTTTATTCCATTTCAGTCCCAGCGAGATAGTCTTGATGTTAAAAGCATTTTATATTTTTTACGAGATTATCAGCTCAAGATTTTCTGATCTCTCTCAATTTTTCTCCACTTCAGGTTTTCTCACAGGTAATAATAAAGCCATTTTGATAGAAATGTAGCCATCTTATGATTTTCTTTTTAAGTGGAGCGTCACATTTTTCACAATTTGAAACAGTAGGCACAGCAAAGTGCACTGCGGTGGAAAGAGAAAAAGTGTGAGAGCAACACGTTCTCCTAAATTTTCAGGAATCCAAAGTCTTAAAAGAATTCTTTTTGATTTTTGCTGCTAGGACATGGTAGTTCCCTAAATACTTCTGAATCTAACCCTGTTTCCTTCTATCACTTTCTTCTCTGCTTTGGCCAGTACTGATTTTTTGGAATGTTTGGGTTCTGTATTTTACTTATTACTTCTAAAACTTACTGCAGTGCTTCTATTGTTTGGTATTTTTTTCCTTTTGTTCTCACTATTTGCTTTTCCACTTCTATTCATTTTGACGTATAACCATTATGCTTAATAATTTCTCAATCTAGTTTTCTTTGTGGTCTTCATCCCTTTACTCTCACCTTTTAAACTTTTACATAGTAAAACTCAAGCTCTATTTGTATTTTGTCTGAATAATACACATATTTTAATGATATATTTTAAGTAAATAATTTAATATCCCATATTATTCATATTTCCTTGACAAAAGTTGAAACACTGCGCTTTTCCATAATTTTTAAAACAGTTAAAAATCTGTGAATAAAACTTTCAGATATAAATGAAGACATCTAATATGGTGTAATCGTCTTCAATTTTAGCAAATAGCCCTGTGCTTGAATTTTATTTTAGACCATTAAGCCACCTAGATTATATCAAATGGTTTTTGGATTTTGTGAAAGTGAGAGCCTCAGAATACCTCTAAATTTCTTTCAGAATGAAATAAACATAAAAGAAATATTTCAGTATGGTCTTTAGGTGTGTTTACAGTCAGGTACATTTCTGAAAACTAAACTCAAGGACTACGATTGATTTCAAAGAATCCCTCCATAGCGTATGTGCTGGTTGCTATGCAACACAATTTAATATCAACAAATGATGCCAAGTGATTTTTGCATACTATAATTGGCTTGTGAGTTTTGCGGCTTGAAAATTGAGAAGAGAAGGTGGTTATTTAAATTTCAATGGCTATGTTAAAGTGCTACTTTTTTAATTAAAAAAAAACAACAACAACTATAACACAAAACCTACATCTTAAAACTGAAGAAAAGACCTGACTTCTGTGATAATAAATGTGCAACAGTCTGGAAAGTTTCTCTTTCACTCTTTGGGAAAGCAAAGAACATATTTCAATAACTTTTTATGCTGGTCTACTCACCTAGCTTCTCTGATGAGTTGGCTGTAGGAAGCCTGTATAGAGGCAGGGCTCAATTAGTGTAATTTATGTATCCTTGGACGTCAATCATTCCTGTTGAGAGGTGGGACTCCTAAGCTCTCAGTGCATTAATTAAGAGCTTATCTCAGCAGAGCCATCTTTCTACCTAAGGACCAAAAAGAAAGTTTTAATTAGATTTTTAAAAGCAAGTATGTCATCTATGAAAGCAAGTATAGTTCTTTAGTTAGTCTGTGAGGCCACACCTGGAAGAGAATATTGCAAACCATACAAAGGGCACCTGTTTTCAATCATCTGTGATGTTATAAGTAAGTGGGGAGCGTCAATCTCCAACACTGGCTTCAGTCCTTGGACCATCACCTCATGTAAATAACTGAAGTTTTGACTACATTGTTTCATTGCCAACATAATTATTGGACCCTTGTGTAATTATTGATGCAGAGCTGATGCTGATCAAGTGCAATTACAACGCTGAGGACAGACAGTATTTTTCTCTGATGGCTGACTTTTTGTTCCAGGCTAGTTTCTGACTGACTATGCAATGGGCAACACAATGCAAGTTCAGCAAAAGGGAGTGAGGGAACTTGCACAACACATCAGTTTCATTGGTTCAGTGATGGTGTGAGTGTGCTGTTGCTGGCTAACCTAAAAACACAGGGACTCGAGAGGTAAAATCTTAGCTAGGCTCATTGGTGTCAGCTGCCTGAGAGGCTGTTCTACTGGAATGGCTTGTGTGAGGCCATCAAACTCACTCCTTAGGGCTCACTTGGGAAATAATAGATACATTATTGATTAAAATATTTATAAATTAAGGGAGGGAAACAAATTTTAGAAGCCAGTTCGGATTCTAGAAGGGAAATATATCTACTAATAGCTATTAACCCCTCCCCCTCCATAATTAAAGGGGGGGGGGGGTCAGGATGCATGCTTAGGAGACCAAACACACATGAGTCTGCCAATGTCCAGGAACAAGCAAACAGTGAAAACAAAAGAAAGAAAAAATACTGAACAATAGAAACACTGCAATCAGTTGTAGAAATAATGAATAAAGGACCAAACCTAAACTTCCAGAAAAATCAGCACTGGAAACAGTAGCAATGCAAAATTTCTGTTTTCGGAAAAGTTACAGACAAGGGGGGCATATAAACCCAAGCACAATGAGGACAAAATAAATGACGTGGTGATTACAAGGGTGTTTCTGACAGGCAGGACTAGCACCATGGACAGATGCTTCAGAGGGCGGGAAGAGCTCTGCTCTCTGGCTCAACATGATAGAACTCGCTTTCCAATGTTCCTCAGTGCTATGATATTTCACTTTGTTTTTCTAAGGGAAGGTGTCTAGGAAATCCAGTTACTGTATAGGCTATAAATCTACCCCCTAAGCAGCATACTTGACATGTACTGAATAACAGCCACAAAGCTGACAAAAGAAACTATAGATTTTACAGGTATATGGTTTGTGCAGTATGTTTCTAAATGATAGCGTACGATGAAAACATTACTATATAGACACTTTGTCAGAAGAATACAGTTGGGAGATGGTAACCCATCATTTATGTTAATGTTCATAGAGATATTTTATAGTCCTTTCTCCACTCTTTCCCCTCACGTATTTTCCCAGCTATTTTGCCTCATTTATTGTGCTGTATAATGTTTATTGCACAATGCATTCAGTAGTACTCCCCAGATACCACTTGGTAATTGTGCTGGTTACACCTATCTTGTGTGCCTGATAAATTTATATAATACAAACATCCTGCCTTTGAATACCCTTTTTGTGTCCTTCAATGCATCTTTTTATTTGCATTTAAGCCAGGGTATATTACAAAGTCCAATGACCTCTTGGGCATCCTATACTCAAGGATGTCTAAATGGTAATATTCATACATACAGTTTTATGTTTTATAATTGTGTGAAATTTGTTTACCCCAGGAATCTCTTTGTTTTCCAAACAATGTTTAAGTTATGTTTATGATAGACTGAGGGCAGAACATGGTGAAATGAACAGATATTTAGTGCAGTTGTTTTCAAAGGAGGAAAACATCGTGATGTGCCTTTCCATGGGTTGTCAGCTTTTTTTTTTTTTTTTTTCCTGAACAAATCTGGGAATCTGAAGGCTGCTCCCAGTGACAGTGACCAGGGCCATTGCTATACATTCCCTGTCAGTTCCTATGGGCCACGTTTCTCAATTAAGAACAGGACAGAAGGAATAGGCTTCAGAGCAGGCAGTAAATTTAGTCAAATATATGAATTTTCTTACTGCTCAATTTGCAGCTGCAAAAGAACCTAACTTTAGGATTTGGGGTAAAAGTAAGTCTTTTCCTGAATGAAAATTTCCTTGTTTTTTTATACAACATTTTCTCAACTTAATGAGACCTTTTGAGTCAGCTAAAGTAGAGGGCCAGCTGGAATTACAGCTGGAACAGTGTATCCGATATATTATACCCTTTGTGATTTGCTCTGAAATTGATTGCAATGTTGCCATGGCATCCCAAGGGAGAAACCTTGGTCTGTGTTTGGAGAATGGCAACTCGTAGGAGACCTGCGTCCATCTTCTGCCCTGCCTGTACTATAGGAAATTGCACCATTGCTCAAAGATTCTGTTTATGATGCTACCAGACCCCACCTGAACACAAGACTCTCATCTCCTCAGAAAGTGGTTCTCTGTTACTAGCTACCTGCTTCCACTCTTCTCCCTTTTAGCAGCCATGATGACAGCTGTAGGGCAAGAAAGTCTATGACCTTGTTTCTTCTCCTAAGGTTTTGGTAAGCCACCCCTAGTTCCTGGCAATCTGGCAGGGGTCACTGATGTTTATCAATTTGATGAACTGCGGGCTGATTAAAAAAAAAAAAAGTGAGCACTTGTAGTGACATCTCAGAGGCTCAATCTGTTTCAATTTAAATTTTAATTTATTCACTATTTAAGGGTAGCGTAGTTCGGGTTCGTATTATTGTTTCTTAAATGGTATTTGAGTGTATATACTCACATGAAGCTATGTGGCTCAGAAAACAAAGACTTAGAATGCACTTACTCACAGAATAGTTGTTACCAGATGGACCAGTAAATTCTTTTGAACATTTAGCTAATTCTTTCAGTGAAATCAGTCAAACTAGCATATATTAATTTGCCACATTTTCTATACTCATGGGACCAGTATCCAAAGGCAAACTATAATGAAGCTGTAGATAAAATGACCCAGTTTTGTGTTGTCTTATTACTAGTGATTAAGTGTGAAAGAGCAGGATTTTTGTCGGACCTCCTCTACTCTTTTTGAGAAACTATATTAGAGGGAAGAAAAATTCCTGTTTTAAATATATTGTGAGAAAAAAGAGAGACATTAAAATGGAACATTGGGTTCAAATACACAGGTATCATTAGCAGTATAACCTGGGACTTCCAGTAGCCTTGAAATGATGAAAACACCAACTTTGAATCTATTTTATAATTGAGATTTGCAATTGTGAAACGATTAGAGATTTTCATGTTTCTGTTAATGAGATTTAATACAGAAAACTTTACAGATACTAATTCAATCTCGTAACGCCAAAGAAAGACAAACCAAGTCTAGTGTCTCAGAATGTGTAGGTTTGGGGAACAAGACAGAATATTCTGCAAAGTCTACTTATTTAGATAGATTTTTTTTCCCTAAGCTGGGTGGGTTATCAGTCTTTTACCTTTGGCATTTTATTATTCAGTTTAATGCTGAAATATTTTATTGTACCTGAGCCTAGAGGTTTTCCACTTTAACATATTTATAAGACAATAATAAATAAATGATGATTTAGTCCAGTACTGATGTCAGGATTGTAGTAAGTTTCATATTTTTTTTTCAGATTTCCCCAGTTTTATTTACATGTCTGTATGTTAAGTAGTACACAGGTTTTTTTTTTAAACCTTTTTTTAAAAAAAAAAAAAAAAAAACACTTTTCCCAATTCTGACTGAGGAAAAATGATTAGTTTGTAGCTACTTTCTTGACATCTGAATTGTTTGGGAGAGAACAGTCCTCAAGTTTTATGGGCATTAGGTTATATAAGTGATGTCACCTACTATCTACTTGTACTGAATGTCTCAGTTACCAAATTTTTTTCTTGTAACTCTTCTTCAAGTTTAACAATAATTAGGGGGGCGGGGCAAAAATTAATGTACTTCATTGAGAACATGTTCTAATGTAATTTTTGAATTAAAGATCAATCTTTCATAATAAAAAATTTGGCAGTTAGTGAAACTATTCAAACACTTTAGAGGTAAAGTATTGTGGTGAAAACAGTAGGGGAAATCCATATTTCTTTATTTATTTTTAAAAAATGTTTTCTCACTTACCCCGCTTTTTGTATTTTCATGTAGATTCTACATGTGGGCATATTAGCATATGTTACCCAAACGTGTTAACTGCATCTTTATTAAGTCAACTGATTTTCTTTCAAAGAATATTGAGAGTGGAGAACACTTTAGTACTTAACAAATATTCAGTATTTCCAAATAATCTTGTAAATGTCATGACATTTGGAGAGCTTCACTTTTATCAGGCCATTTCCTTAAAATTCCTGTAGAAACTATACACAGGGTATTTTTAAGAGAGTTTTTGGTTATTCTACAGTCCATGTCTATTCTCTACCAATAATCAAACTTATATCTCCTATTCTCATATTCTCAATAACTCTAAGCCAGGAGAAAAATAATGGACTTTTTTTCAGTCATCTAAAAACTCTTGAGACTTAGGGTCCCATTTAACCAGTTATACTTTCACATAAAATATGAATCACTTTGAAAATTGGTCTCCTTCAGTCAAAATCACCAAAACAACAAGTCTGTAATTGAATACAAATGCATACATATGTCTGTATATTTGCATGGATATGTTTAATGCCAAGTAAAAATCTTCAACTTCTTCCACTGTCAGTACTAAGACATGTATGTATGTGGTTATGTGGGGTATAAATGAGATGTGATTGATTCTTTCACACTTGTGTTTATTCAGTACATTGTTATTGAGTCCCCAGATAAGTGCCAAGCATTTATTTATATATATATATATATATATATATATATATATATATATAAATATAAATAAAATAATGGTTACCTAATACCTCAGTACATTTATCCATTGGTCTCTACATTTGTCTATTTTATGTACCATGCATCCTAATACTATTATCAATTCAATGATTTTTCACTTTCCAAAAACACTTAAAAAAACATACTCTGTGTTGAAGTCTGATTCGCTGCATAAGATGATTGAAAAAGCAATTCTAAATGATTTCTGGTCATTCAGTATAAGGGAGAATTTTCAAAGATATGTTTATGGCTTAATAATTAAGTCGGGGTGAATGTGCCTGCTGGGAACTTCTGCAATAATAAAACAGAATGGCAGGTTCCAAGCCTCAAACAAAGAACTTTTTCTTTCAAAGATCTGAGTCACAGCATATTAGTATTTAATAGTTTTGCATTTTTAAATGCATAATGCCAAAATTTCATAGTAAGGAGTCTTGAATAATTATTCAAGTTCAATCCAAAAGGTTCTGAGAAACAAAGAATGGGAAGCAAATATTCAACACCATAACTATCCCAGGAACTCTAAGTGACAGAAACAGTAAGATACGGTTGCTTTGATCTCAATTCTGGAGCCTCCCCTTTCCCCACCCGTAAGATACTCAGACTCAGTCTTTTTCTGCCTTCTACACACTAATCTGCAGCTGGTAACAACATCTCAAAATTCCAAGGGACGCCCACAAGAGGAAATGGCTGTCTGGGAACAGTATTGATGCTTGACCCACAGACCTCAAAGTGCTCAGGTTTTATCAAACGCTAAAACAGGAGAGCATAAAAGAATGCACGAGTTAGCCACTTTTCCTGAGATTCAGTGAATTCAGTCACCCTTTTCTCGATGAAATGATCACAGAAAAATGATACTAGTCAACAGAGATAAGCAATAGCTGGGATGATAAAGATATGGAAACTTTCTGTTTCAAAGATACAGCCTAAAGTGATTACAGAAGTTTTGGAAAATAACTTCTTTTTAAGGTAGCATTTTAACATACATAGACTTCAGAAGAGTGGACTTAATTATACCTTGATATCTATTTACATTTATCAACATTCATCTATTTATCTATCCTCAGCAGTCAAAGAAAAATAAAGTTCTACTTTCACTCCATGGTAGTAACTGGAAGAAATTGCTTAGATACTGATTTTAATTACAGAGGTCCAAGGTTGAAAACACAACTCCCAATCTTCATCTGCATTTTCAGG
This sequence comes from Balaenoptera physalus, assembly GCF_965194825.1. Classification (NCBI taxonomy): domain Eukaryota; kingdom Metazoa; phylum Chordata; class Mammalia; order Artiodactyla; family Balaenopteridae; genus Balaenoptera; species Balaenoptera physalus. Next base: position 43,930,269 of record NC_138902.1, on the reverse strand, counting down.
CCATGTAAAATCACAACACTTTAGAGAACTCTCAGGACAGTTAGGCAGTTCTAATCTGTGTCCATCCTCCTCCTTCCTTTCCTCCTCAATAAATAATGGATAAAGCAATGATAAGTCTTTGCTGACTTTTTAATTCTTCTAGTATACAAAAATTATCTCCTGGAAATAAATTAACGTCTATAAAATAGTCTGCAAATGGTTGGAAATGTGATTTGGAGCATTTCTTAAGATGCTCCACGTGTTCTGTTTTACTTTTGAGCCAGTTCATCACTCCACTTATCTCCTTACCTCATCTCATCTTCGCCTATCTCCACCTCATCTTCACCTCAAAACACAAGCTTCTGTCTCAGAGTCAGAGATTCATTCTGTTATTTTGCCCCTCTTTTCTTGGTTTGCTATCCAATTTTCTATCAATTGGAACTAACTAACATATCAACAGTGCAAATACAAATGTTACACCAATCTCAAATGGAAACCTCTTTTTACCAGAAACACAGTTAATAACTGTGTAGCTATAACAACTGTACTAAGTACAGTCTACCTGATTTATGAATAGGGTATTCTCGGTAAGTGGATTTTCACAATAATGGCAGCTTAGCCCTTTAAGAATCATTATGCTTTTTTTTTTTTTTTAATCTTTTTTGTTTGGGATCTTAGGGAAAAAATGAAGGCACCCCACACTTCTGCAACTTAAGAAACTGTCACAGGAAATAAAATCAAAATAATCTGAATTAAGGGAATAGACAGGTGCTTCTAGATGTAGAAGAAGGGTGAGATGGTCCTTTCACGAAATGGCTTCAGAATCCTCTTTTGCTGTGCTTTTCCTGCTGGGGTCATTTCTAAGTTCTACAGTCATTTCTTGCCAAGGTCGGTTGGTGGGCTTCTGTCTTACCAAACACTTCATCTATTCTTCGGTCCCCACTCCCTACCACGCATCCAATCAATTCTCAGTTGACATTGCTGTTGGGTTTCCATCCTCAGATTATAATTAAAGCAGATTGGAAGACTCATTGAGGAAAGCTGACAACTAATTTTGTGCCTGACAAGTAAAATATATGCAGAGAGTATTTTTTTCTTGGATTCACATTCTTTTTCCTTTCCCATGTAATTTTAGATTCCTTCTGCCTTTGAGGTTTTTATGTGAGTTAGAGATTGATATATAAATAATATACAGTCTGGCCATATGCCATTAATCTTACATGCTCCCTTAAGTTACAGAACTCACTCTGGTGCCCAGGGAGGTTAACACCATTGGAACAATCATTTTCTGTGTAAAGTTTATTCATAACAATGTTCACTTGTCTCTTTACTTGTTGATGTACAGTACAGTGGACCGCAGTAGTTTTACTTTATTTTATTTTATATACATAGGCCCAGTAAAGAAAATTGAGCAGATAGTTCCTTTTAATCAGCTACCCTTAGAAAATCAAGTCCATGTAACAAAAGCATTAAATTAAAACCACGCAGTGTCTTGCATTTGAATAGGCATTCAATAAATACTTATGGTATTGAACTTCATAAAACAGACTCATTTATTAAAAATGTTTACTCACACATTAAAAGGAATCGTCATTAAAACTAAAATTTGGCAGGGAATCCTTAAAATAGCATTCTTTATCTATTTCATAAAATAGTACAGAACTTTAAAAGTATTCTCTGTCCTGATATTTTGAACGTATCTCGTATGGGGTTCTTTTTTGCCACTATCACAACATGGATATAATCTGAGTAAAGAATCAGCAGACTCTTAAGCTGAGATTCTGACATAGATCATTTGTACAAAAGTAATTTAAATAATCATAATGTATATAGAATCCGTGCTTTTATCTGGGTGGTCTACGACTCGTAATCCAGGACAAGATTTCACAATCTTTATACTCTCTTCAGAAATGCCCATTTTGCATACTGAAAACTGCTGTCGAGGAACAGTCAGATAAATACTATGAAGATCACAGATTTTATCTTGTTAAACACATAAACAGAGCATGAGTCACATTTTTACTTTGGTGCCTGAATACCTTCAGTCTTACAACTTAATTTTGGGAGTTGAATTTGCCACATGTACAAGTTATACTAGAAGCCTCTTAAAAATGCACCATGTAATTACAGTATGTGGTCTTCTATATTCTAAATCTTATAAGATTTAGATCATATTAAACTATAAAGGTATAAAAACTATTAAATAGTAAATTTTCTACAAATCCTGAGAAATTATAAAAACAAAACAAAGCACCAAAAATCTCTTGTGGCAGACTACCACTTTCCCCTCCACTTCCTGCAAATCGATTTTCCCTTTCTCTTGGAGACCTGGCCAGAAAATAATGTTCCAGACTCTCTTGGGGTAGCGCGGCCATGTATTTGCATTCAGGCTAATGGAACGTGAGCGGTCATGTTCTCCTGGACCTTAGCTTTTCCACTCTTGCCACTGGCTGGAAGATGAACATAGCAGTGACTCTTCTCAGACTACAGGGGTGAAAAGTAACACCCTCCTGGGCTTCGAGAGCAACAGGATGGGGGGTCTTGGCTCCCTGAATGACCCAGCAGAGAAGAGGCACTCTGCCAGCCTAAACCAGCTACAGTGTCGCATGAAAGAGAAATGCATCCTCTATTACTTAAGTCATGGTGTCTTGGAGTTCCTTTTGTAATTTAACCTGTACCCTAATATATCTGTTAATGCTATGGCCCCCGAAGTTTCTTCTATAACGTAAAGCAAATAAAAGCAACCTGATGACATTTCGGACTCCTCTGAAGATGCATTAGGAGCCTTCCTTTTTGAGAGTGACTTCACGTTAACAAGGGCTGCCCTCCTGCTTCATTCTTTCACTTTTCTTCACAGGAAGGACCAGAGGAGGGCAGAGCAGCCATCGTGACCTTTGCTCCCCAGGAATCACGGAAGCACAGTTAGATTTGCCACTTGTCACTCTCCGTTCACTGTTCAGAGGGTGTCTATGGCTCCTACTATCTTTTGAAGCCCAGACCAAATGCCGCCCTCCAGGAATGATATTTTGACTTTTTCAACTAGAAATAGGTGCTCCTCTTTCTAAACGCCCACACAATTGTACCATATGTGGAGACTCTCCAACATTTATTATCGTTGCAAATATACTTTGTCCTCTACTAAAATGTGAGGTTCCTCAGTGAAGGTTTTCTGATTTATTTTATAGAATTCACAGTGTTTTGCATGTACTTAGAGCAACACAAATATATGTTAATTGTAACAGTGGATGAGTAAATCCTCATTTATTAAATTATAAAACAGCCCTTATTATGCTTAAGGAGATAATATAATAATGTATCTTATTTGTAAAAAACATTTTATACTAATCTAGAAGCCATACAAGCTAATAATAGTAATAACAACAACAACAATAATCTTCTTTTTGCCATTCAATTTAGATACAACAAAATGACATAAATATCACATGAGAATAGTAATATTCTTTTGAATCGAACGATACCATTTTTTTCAAATGTTTCTAGATAAAATTTTTAAAAGGCTAGAACATGACTCTACTACAAACTCTAGCTACATTATATAGTTAATCACATAAATATCAGACAGATCTGATTTTGGTTGGAAAATCTATAAGCAGTTTTAAAAATCATGTCTGATATTTACTCAGTGGCTATCTTATTTACTAGACTTGATCAAATCATGTGTCACCTACCAAATTAAGGCACAATAGATTCTTGATTGATTCTGAAGTTAACATTAGGGTTACCTATCAAATCTGTGAGTTTTCAGTTGACACATTAGCTGAGTCCCAGTGTAATCAGAACATGGATATATATATATATAATATATATATAAATATTACATATAATATATAATATAAATCATATATTATATATATAATATTTATATAATTTAAAAAATTTGTTCTTAATATTTAAAAGTTTGGGAACCAGAAAAGGAAGTCTGAAATAGGCTTAGAAATGCACTAATAGATTTTATATTCTCAGTTCTCAAATACTCTTACTTGAACATAATCTATTAAACCTGACTTAATTAATAAAATATGCTAAGTATTTTATCTCTCTGATATTCTAAATGCCACTTTCCACCCAAGCTAAAGAAACTCATGCTCTTAAATAGATTATGTGAATTAGACAGCATTATATTATAAAATCATCAAATTATTTTTTCTCAACACTTTTTCTTATACTTGGGAGATTAGAAGAACTTGGATTTGACATTCAGTAGCAATATTTCATGGCCATGTGAATTTATGCACGTTACTTAACTTCTCTGAGCCACGGTTTCTATATCCCTGAAAATGTGGACACTACATACTTACAGTGTTAGCATAAAGAGTAGATGTAAAATTGCATGTAAAACATCCATTATAGGACCTGGAACAGCAGACATTCATTACATATAAAACCCTCTGATACTTCTACGCAGTGGAAAAGAAAAATGGTATTATTCTACTCATTTCACCTACCTAGCAAATTTATTTAGCATAGAGTGGATGGTTAAAAATGATGTATTTTAAATTTTTAAATGAGTAAATACATTCTATAATTTTTAAATAAAGTTTGATAATTTTGTAAAATATATTTATATTCCTATCATATGATATATAATTTGAATGAATAAACAATTTTATTGGGAATGAGTAAATCTTAAAAGATTTCATTCTTCCTCTCATTCTCACATCATTATAATTTCTTTCTTTTCTTTCTTGGTCCTCTCCTGTTAGAGTTTAAACACTATTAAGTATCTATGTGTTTTTGAGAGGCAAATAAAAACAATTGCAACCCTTCCCTTAAGACTTGACATTCAAGATATTAAGCTTCTCCCTAGAAGTATCATCATTAAAATACTACTGTACTGGTATTAGAATCAAATGAATTGATGAATGAAACACAAGAGGTAGTCTTGAACTAGACCTTAGCCTTTAATAATCACAAGCTATCATAAGCCAAAGGATAAAGAATTAAACACTTAAAAATGGTTTTAAAAAAACTGGCTATTTGAGAAAGAAAAGAAAAAAAAAAGACTAATGCTAGCTTCTTATTTTGCAATTTTAAATGGGCTAAAAAGTTAAATGTAAAAAATCCAAGTGAAGAAACAAACCAGGTTTCAGGGAACGATGGCAACTTACATGTATACATTTAATACTTTTCCTTCCTGATATCCCCTAAAACGTCAGTAAAAATATATTTACGTAATAAACCTACAAAAATAGGAAGCTTGAGAGGGGAGAGAGTAGCAAAAGAATTTTGGAGGCTAAAAAGCAAAGGATAAGTGGTAACAGATTTAACAGACCTAGGGATGCTAAAACCTAAGGTGACAGTGGGGAAGTCTGTGAAGCAGTCCTAATTTGTCCTGCATGAGGGCCCCAGTCTGGAGATATACTCTGTGGAGAGTAAACCAGGATTTTTAAACTAGGGGACACCAGACACAGGAGAAGACAGAGTTACTATTCACCAAACAGGAATTAAGGATATATGTATATACTGAATGCTCAGACTACCTCTCTCCTCCACATCCTTTTCTCCACTCCCTGAAAACTGGCAGTGTGGCCTTTACCCTCCAGACAGAATAATAACAGAGGATTTTTCTGAGGATTCTGACTTGCCCAAGAAGAAACATCAAAATTACCTAATATCAAATAGTAAAAGAAAGCAGCCAGATCTCCCAAGTTCAAGCTCTCCCAGTCAAGTTCAAAGTCGCACACGCTACCAAAATGAGTAGAATTTCCATTTAGTATTTTTGTCTCCAACTTTTAAATATGAAAAATGAGCCAAAGATGACTAGAAGACTCTTTTATGCTAAAAGAGGCTTTTAGCATAAAAGACAGAGGTCAAAACAAATAACCAAAAGCACAAAATCAAACAGTCACTGTGCCGGGAGAAGAAAGCTTTAAAATATCCTAATTTTCGGCTACTTCCCACTAGCTATCTATTTTACGTTTGATAGTGTATATATGTCCATGCCACTCTCTCACTTTGTCACAGCTTACCCTTCCCCCTCCCCATAGCACAGGGAGATCAGCTCGGTGCTTTGTGACCACCTAGAGGGGTGGGATAGGGAGGGTGGGAGGGAGGGAGATGCAAGAGGGAAGAGATATGGGAACATATGTGTATGTATAACTGATTCACTTTGTTATACAGCAGAAACTAACACACCATTGTAAAGCAATTATACTCCAATAAAGATGTTTAAAAAATATATATCCTAATTTTCTCATAGAGATTGAGAAGATATTTCATCCGTGAAACGAAAACAGGATGTTTTTTAAAGTAAGGTACATTTAGGAAACAAAGAGATTTTGGAAATTAAAAACATGACTGTTGAAATGAAAAACTCAATAGAATACTGGAAAATAAATTTGAGATGATCTGATATGGGAAACAAAATATTAAAGAACCAGCCAAGGAGGTACAATCCCTGGAAAAAAGAACAAGGAAAATGGACTAAAAGGAATCATTATTAAGTCCAAAATGGTGAAGGCTTTGAGATTTCACTCTACTTGAAAGCTAATAAGTTAGCCTGCCAGAGATTTATAAATATACGTTGACAGAAGACACAATAGCCCTGCTTCAGAGATGCAAAGCATTTATTACTCATAGCAGAACAGCTGCTGGAACAGCATCTTGTGCTGGCTCCCCATCCCCACAGGGTGACACAACAAGGGCTGGATTTTCCCTGTGTGTGCATCGTGGTGCACCGCTGAAAAGGGAGTCCTAAGTTTCAGAACTCTGCCCCATCTGCTCATGCTCCCTTCCAGAAAGAGAGAGATGATGCATTATCCTGGAATGTAAGCAAAAACCTCTAGGAGGAAGCAGAAGGCTTTATCTTTACTATTCTGGTACATCTTTAGGGAAGCATGTCTCTAGATATCTCTAGAGGGATACACTATCTCTGGTTTCCAAGACTGTTTACTGATCAAAAGTGCCCTTTGCTTAAAATGTTCAGACTGTGCAGGTCTAAGCTCTGAGGAATCATGGAGAATTGTCTTCCAACTATCATCAATAAAATAATTCAATACAATTTCTAAGCCCACTTAGTCTTTAGCCCACTGAATGAATATAAACCCTTACCAGGGCATATTACGATGAAACTTCAGATCTTGTGGAGAAGCCAGAATTTCAACAAGGTTTTATTTCAGAGAGATAAAAATAGGTTATATACAAAGTCAGAATGTCTTTGGACTTCTTAACTGCAACGTTGGAAACTAGAAGACATTGAAACGATGCCTTCAAAATCCTGAAGGAAAACTATTTCCTAGTTAGACTTCTATACCCAGCTAAGTAAACAATCAACTGAGGGTGGAATCAAGATAATTTCAGATATCCAACGTGAACCAAAATTTTACCTCCCCTGTTCCTTTCTGATTTAGCTTCTGGAGAATGTATTCTGCCAAAAGGAGAGAAAATAATCAAGAAAATGAAGAAGTGGTTTCCAGGAAACAGAAAATTCCACACAGAAGAAAGCATCAAGAGTTCAAAGGAGAATAATGAATGGAGATTCTAGGAAGACCACACCAGACTAAACACAGTAGACGATCAGTCTGGATTACAGTGATTTGAGAAATTTAAAAGACATTGTTGAGGGCTGACTTCCCCATCATGCCCAATATCACTCTACAATCTTTTAAATTTAGGAAAAGGTGACTGGCCGAGTCTGTTCCAGACTATTATCTGTACTTTGTCTTGACCATTTGCTGATGATATTTCTATTCTCCCCTCTATGTCCTTGCTTTTGGGTTAGTTGAATATACACATTATCCTAAGGCAGTATTCAGCTAAGATAAAATCCTGAGAGAGAAGGTTGGCCATAGTGAACTCAGAAGCAAAAAAATCAGAGAAACTTCCCCACCTGATAGCATTCCCACTGTCCATCTAGCCTTGCCCACTGTAGTCCTTCTAAATGCCCTACGCATGTTGAGACCTATGTTTATCAAGACTTAACATGGCTTTGCCCAATGACCTCTCCAGAGCGTGGTCTTGAATATTCTGGAGCATTAAAAATTATATTTTCATAAAGACATTTGTAAAATGTCTTTATAAAAATATATTATAATTTATAAAGACAACCTATGGACTGGAAGAAAATATTTGCAAATGACACTACAGACAAGGGGTTAATTTCCAAAATATACAAACAGCTCATACAGCTTAATATCAAAAAATTATATTTTTAGGAAGATTTTAGAATAGAGGAAAAACTATCATAATGAAATATAAAGAGTTTTAAAAAGGAGACAGAAGTGTGCATGTTATCGGCACAATTTTGATTCTAAGAGTTTAATACAATCAATATTTATCGAATGCTTCCTAGGTGCCATGCACTGATCTAGGCTTCCAGCAACATTGACCACCCCCTTCCTTTTGAAAACACTTATTTCCCATGGATTCCATGACATCCTGATCTCCGGTTTTTCTATTCTTTCTGTACATCCTCTGAACCTCTCCACAGTAGCCTGAAATTCTATGGCTCCCCAGAAGTGTTTCATTATCTTCTTTTCCATCTTGTTTTACAAACTCTTGAATTCATGGATTGCATTCACTGCAAAGCTTCATTCACTGTCTATTGTTAATTCCAAACATAAATGTCCTGTCAAATTGCTCCTCAGATCTCCAGACTGATACTGATTCACCTTAATGACAATTCCACATGTATGGCCCATAGGCACTACTGATTCAACACACCTCAGACTTAATTCATTATTGAACAAAAAAAATCTTATTTTTTTCCTACCCGATATTTTCTAACTCAGCGAAAGCCACACCATCTATTCAGAAGTCCAAACAAAGAGGCTGGAAGCTCCCTTGCACTTCTTACTTTTTCTTCTCTTCATCACACACATTTTGCCACCAGGTCTGCTGATGCTGCCTTCTTGATATCATTGCAATCACCCCTTTTTCTCCATCCCTATCTCGGTTGGACTTCCGTCTTTCTTGACTGCATCACTGACCCAACCCTGCCCCTCCCCAGACCTTACTGTACCCATTCCACTTCTCTATGACTTCTCTATTATACTCTGTCATGTAACATTTCACCATGTCAGGTACCCATTCTTAAAATGAATCAAGGCATTTCTTAACCTTCAGGATAAGGTCTAAATTTCATGCCATGGCATTCACAGTTCTTTTTCACAATGACCCTTCCTCTTTCCTCAACACCATCTTTTGCTCACCTTGTATTCCAGCATTAAAGAACTACATTTTAGGGGGAGATACAGAGAAGATGGCGGAAGAGTAAGACGCGGAGATCACCTTCCTTCCCACAGATACAGTAGAAATACATCTACACGTGGAACTGCTCCTACAGAACACCCACTGAACACTGGCAGAAGACCTCAGACCTCCCAAAAGGCAAGAAACTCCCCACATACCTGGGGAGGGCAAAAGAAAATAGAAAAAACAGAGACAAAGAATAGGGACGGGACCTGCGCCAGTGGGAGGGAGCCGTGAAGGAGGAAAGGTGTCCACACACTAGGAGCCCCTTCGCGGGCGGAGACTGCGGGTGGCGGAGGGGGGAGCTTCGGAGCCGCGGAGGAGAGCGCAGCCACAGGGGTGCGGAGGGCAAAGTGGAGAGATTCCCGCACGGAGGAGCGGCGCCGAGCAGCACTCACCAGCCCGAGAGGCTTGTCTGCTCCCCCGCCGGGGCGGGCGGGGCTGGGAGCTGAGGCTCGGGCTGCGGTCGGATCGCAGGGAGAGGACTGGGGTTGGCGGCGTGAACACAGCCTGAAGGGGTTAGCGCACCACGGCGAGGCGGGAGGGAGTCCGGGAAAAGTCTGCAGCCGCCGAAGAGGCAAGAGACTTTTTCTTGCCTCTCTGTTTCCTGGTGCGCGAGGAGAGGGGATTCAGAGCGCCGCCTAAACGAGCTCCAGAGACGGGCACGAGCCACGGCCGTCAGCGCGGACCCCAGAGACGGGCGTGAGACGCTAAGGTGCTGCTGCCGCCACCAAGAAGCCTGTGTGCGAGCCCGGGTCACTCTCCACACCGCCCCTCCCGGGAGCCGGTGCAGCCCGCCACGGCCAGGCTCCCGTGATCCGGGAACAACTTCCCTGGGAGAACGCACGGCACGCCTCACGCTGCTGCAACGTCACGACGCCTCTGACGCCGCAGGCTCGCCCCGCCTCCTCCGTACCGCTCCCTCCCCGCGGCCTGAGTGAGCCAGAGCCCCCGAAGCAGCTGCTCCTTTAACCCCGTCCTGTCTGAGCGAAGAACAGACGCCCTCAGGCGACCTACACGCAGAGGCGGGTCCAAATCCAAAGCTGAACCCCAGGAGCTGTGCGAACAGGGAAGAGAAGGGGAAATGTCTCCCAGCAGCCTCAGGAGCAGCGGATTAAATCTCCACAAACAACTTGATGTGCCTGCATCTGTGGAATACCTGAATAGACAACGAATCATCCCAAATTCAGGAGGTGGACTTTGGGAGCAGGATATATTAATTTTTCCCCTTTTCCTTTATTTGTGAGTGTATATGTACATGCCTCTGGGTGAGATTTTGTTTGTATAGCTTTGCTTTATAATAGCTTTATTTTACTTCACTATATTATATCCTCTTTCTTTCTTTCTATTTTTTCTCCCTTTTACTCTGAGCCGTGTGGATGAAAGGCCCTTGGTGCTCCAGCCAGGCGTCAGGGCCGTGCCTCTGAGGTGGGAGAGCCAACTTCAGGACACTGGTCCACAAGAGACCTCCCAGCTCCACATAATACCAAACGGCAAAAATCTCTCAGAGATCTCCATCTCAGCATCAAGACCCAGCTTCACTCAACGACCAGCAAGCTACAGTGCTGGACACCCTATGCCAAACAACTAGAAAGACAGGAACACAGCCCCATCCATTAGCAGAGAGGCTACCTAAAATCATAATAAGGCCACAGACACCCCAAAATACACCACCAGACGTGGACGTGCCCACCAGAAAGACAAGATCCAGCCTCATCCACCAGAACTCAGACACTAGTTCCCTCCACCAGGAAGCCTACACAACCCACTGAACCAACCTTAGCCACCGGGGACAGACACCAAAAACAACGGGAACTACGACCCTGCAGCCTGTGAAAAGGAGACTCCAAACACAGTAAGATAAGCAAAATGAGACGACAGAAAAACACACAGCAGATGAAGGAGCAGGGTCAAAACACACCAGACCTAACAAATGAAGAGGAAATAGGTAGTCTACCTGAAAAAGAATTCAGAATAATGATAGTAAGGATGATCCAAAATCTTGGAAATAGAATAGACAAAATGCAAGAAACATTTAACAAGGACGTAGAAGAACTAAAGAGGAACCAAGCAACAATGAAAAACACAATAAACGAAATTAAAAATACTCTAGATGGGATCAATAGAAGAATAACTGAGGCAGAAGAAAGGATAAGTGACCTGGAAGATAAAATGGTGGAAATAACTACTGCAGAGCAGGATAAAGAAAAAAGAATGAAAAGAACTGAGGACAGTCTCAGAGACCTCTGGGACAACATTAAACGCACCAACATTCGAATTATAGGGGTCCCAGAAGAAGAAGAGAAAAAGAAAGGAACTGAGAAAATATTTGAAGAGATTATAGTTGAAAACTTCCCTAATACGGGAAAGGAAATAGTTAATCAAGTCCTGGAAGCACAGAGAGTCCCATACAGGATAAATCCAAGGGGAAACATGCCAAGACACATATTAATCAAACTATCAAAAATTAAATATAAAGAAAACATATTAAAAGCAGCAAGGGAAAAACAACAAATAACACACAAGGGAATCCCCATAAGGTTAACATCTGATCTCTCAGCAGAAACTCTGCAAGCCAGAAGGGAGTGGCAGGATATACTTAAAGTGATGAAGGAGAAAAACCTACAACCAAGATTACTCTACCCAGCAAGGATCTCATTCAGATGTGATGGAGAAATTAAAACCTTTACAGACAAGCAAAAGCTGAGAGAGTTCAGCACCACCAAACCAGCTTTACAACAAATGCTAAAGGAACTTCTCTAGGCAAGAAACACAAGAGAAGGAAAACACCTACAATAACAAACCCAAAACATTTAAGAAAATGGGAATAGGAACATACATATCGATAATTACCTTGAATGTAAATGGATTAAATGCTCCCACCAAAAGACACAGACTGGCTGAATGGATACAAAAACAAGACCCATATATATGCTGTCTACAAGAGACCCACTTCAGACCTAGAGACACATACAGACTGAAAGTGAGGGGATGGAAAAAGATACTCCATGCAAATGGAAATCAAAAGAAAGCTGGGGTAGCCATTCTCATATCAGACAAAATAGACTTTAAAATAAAGACTATTACAAGAGACAAAGAAGGACACTATATAATGATCAAGGGGTCGATCCAAGAGGAAGGTATAACAATTGTAAATATTTATGCACCCAACATAGGAGCACCTCAATACATAAGGCAAATACTAACAGCCATAAAAGGGGAAATAGACAGCAACACAATCATAGTAGGGGACTTTAACAACCCACTTTCACCAATGGACAGATCATCCAAAATGAAAATAAATAAGGAAACACAAGCTTTAAATGACACATTAAACAAGATGGACTTAACTGATTTTCATAGGACATTCCATCCAAAAAAAAAAAAAGAATACACTTTCTTCTCAAGTGCTCATGGAACATTCTCCAGGATAGATCATATCTTGGGTCACAAATCAAGCCTTGGTAAATTTAAGAAAATTGAAATCGTATCAAGTATCTTTTCCGACCACAACGCTATGAGACTAGATATCAATTACAGGAAAAGATGTGTAAAAAATACAAACACATGGAGGCTACACCATACACTACTTAATAACGAAGTGATCACTGAAGAAATCAAAGGGGAAATCAAAAAATACCTAGAAACAAATGACAATGGAGACACGACGACCCAAAACCTATGGGACGCAGCAAAAGCAGCGCTAAGAGGGAAGTTTATAGCAATACAAGCCTACCTCAAGAAACAGGAAACATCTCGAATAAACAACCTAACCTTGCACCTGAAGCAATTAGAGAAAGAAGAACAAAAAAACCCCAAAGCCAGCAGAAGGAAAGAAATTATAAAGATCAGGTCAGAAATAAATGAAAAAGAAATGAAGGAAACAATAGCAAAAATCAATGAAACTAAAAGCTGGTTCTTTGAGAAGATAAACAAAATTGATAAACCATTAGCCAGACTCATCAAGAGAAAAAGGGAGAAGACTCAAATCAATAGAACTAGAAATGAAAAAGGAGAAGTAACCACTGACACTGCAGAAATACAAAAGATCATGAGAGATTACTACAAGCAACTCTATGCCAATAAAATGGACAACCTGGAAGAAATGGACAGATTCTTAGAAATGCACAACCTGCCGAGACTGAACCAGGAAGAAATAGAAAATATGAACAGACACATCACAAGCACTGAAGTTGAAACTGTGATTAAAAACCTTCCAACAAACAAAAGCCCAGGACCAGATGGCTTCACAGGCGAATTCTATCAAACATTTAGAGAAGAGCTAACACCTATCCTTCTCAAAGTCTTCCAAAATATTGCAGAGGGAGGAACACTCCCAAACTCATTCTATGAGGCCACCATCACCCTGATACCAAAACCAGACAAAGATGTCACAAAGAAAGAAAACTACAGGCCAATATCACTGATGAACATAGATGCAAAAATCCTCAACAAAATACTAGCAAACAGAATCCAACAGCACATTAAAAGGATCATACACCATGATCAAGTGGGGTTTATCCCAGGAATGCAAGGATTCTTCAATATACGCAAATCAATCAACGTGATACACCATAGTAACAAATTGAAGGAGAAAAACCATATGATCATCTCAATAGATGCAGAGAAAGCTTTCGACAAAATTCAACACCCATTTATGATAAAAGCCCTGCAGAAAGTAGGCATAGAGGGAACTTTCCTCAACATAATAAAGGCCATATATGACAAACCCACAGCCAACATTGTCCTCAATGGTGAAAAACTGAAACCATTTCCACTAAGATCAGGAACAAGACAAGGTTGCCCACTCTCACCACTATTATTCAACATAGTTTTGGAAGTGTTAGCCACAGCAATCAGAGAAGACTAAGAAATAAAAGGAATCCAAATCGGAAAAGAAGAAGTAAAGCTGTCACTGTTTGCAGATGACATGATACTATACATAGAGAATCCTAAACATGCTACCAGAAAACTCCTAGAGCTAATCAATGAATTTGGTAAAGTAGCAGGATACAAAATTAATGCACAGAAATCTCTTGCATTTCTATACACTAATGACGAAAAATCTGAAAGTGAAATTAAGAAAACACTCCCGTTTACCATTGCAACAAAAAGAATAAAATATCTAAGAGTAAACCTACCTAAGGAGACAAAAGACCTGTATGCAGGAAATTATAAGACACTGATGAAAGAAATTAGAGAGGATACAAATAGATGGAGAGATATACCATGTTCCTGGATTGGAAGAATCAACATTGTGAAAATGACTTTACTACCCAAAGCAATCTACAGATTCAATGCAATCCCTATCAAATTACCACTGGCATTTTTCACAGAACTAGAACAAAAAATTTCAGAATTTGTATGGAAACACAAAAGACCCCGAATAGCCAAAGCAAGCTTGAGAACGAAAAATGGAGCTGGGGGAATCAGGCTCCCTGACTTCAGACTATATTACAAAGCTACAGTAATCAAGACAGTTTGGTACTGGCACAAAAACAGAAATATAGATCAATGGAACAGGATAGAAGGCCCAGAGATAAACCCATGCACATATGGTCACCTTACCTTTGATAAAGGAGGCAAGCATATACAGTGGAGAAAAGACAGCTTCTTCAATAAGTGGTGCTGGGAAAATTGGACAGATACATGTAAAAGTATGAAATTAGAACACTCCCTGACACCATGCACAAAAATAAACTCAAAATGGATTAAAGACCTAAGTGTAAGGCCAGACACTATCAAACTCTTAGAGGAAAACATAGGCAGAACACTCTATGACATACATCACAGCAAGATTCTTTTTGACCCAGCTCCCAGAGAAATGGAAATAAGAACACAAAGTAACAAATGGGACCTAATGAAACTTAAAAGCTTTTGCACAGCAAAGGAAACCATAAACAAGACCAAAAGACAATCATCAGAATGGGAGAAAATATTTGCAAATGAAGCAACTGACAAAAGGATTAATCTCCAAGATTTACAAGCAGCTCATGCAGCTCAATAACAAAAAAACGAACAACCCAATCCAAAAATGGGCAGAAGACCTAAATAGACATTTCTCCAAAGAAGATATACAGATTGCCAACAGACACATGAAAGAATGCTCAACATCATTAATCATTAGAGAAATGCAAATCAAAACTACAATGAGATATCATCTCACACCGGTCAGAATGGCCATCATCAAAAAATCTAGAAACAATAAATAATTTAAGAGGGTGTGGAGGAAAGGGAACCCTCTTGCACTGTTGGTGGGAATGTAAATTGATACAGCCACTATGGAGAACAGTATGGAGGTTCCTTAAAAAACTACAAATAGAACTACCATTCGACCCAGCAATCCCACTACTGGGCATATACCCTGAGAAAACCATAGTTCAAAAAGAGTCGTGTACCAAAATGTTCATTGCAGCTCTATTTACAATAGCCAGGACATGGATGCAACCTAAATGTCCATCGACAGATGAATGGATAAAGAAGATGTGGCACATATATACAATGGAATATTACTCAGCCATAAAAAGAAATGAAATGGAGGTATTTGTAATGAGGTGGATGGAGTTAGAGTCTGTCATACAGAGTGAAGTAAGTCAGAAAGAGAAAAACAAATACAGTATGCTAACACATACATACGGAATCTAAGGAAAAAAAAAAAAAGCCATGAAGAACCTAGTGGCAAGACGGGAATAAAGACACAGACCTACTAGAGAATGGACTTGAGGATATGGGGAGGGGGAGGGGTGAGATGTGACAGGGTGAGAGAGTGTCATGGACATATATACACTACCAAATGTAAAATAGATAGCTAGTGGGATGCAGCCGCATAGCACAGAGAGGTCAGCTCGGTGCTTTGTGACCACCTGGAGGGGTGGGATGGGGAGGGTGGGAGGGAGGGAGATGCAAGAGGGAAGAGATATGGGAACATATGTATATGTATAACTGATTCACTGTGTTATAAAGCAGAAACTAACACACCATTGTAAAGCAATTATACTTCAGTAAAGATGTTTAAAAAAAAAAAAACAGAAAAAAAAAAAAAAGAACTACATTTTACATATTCTCTTGCCTCTTTGCCTTTGTACATAATGCTCTATCCTCCTGGAATGACCTTTCTCACCCTCTGTATGTTTCTAACTGCTATTCATCTTGATGCATTCAAGCGTTACTTTATCAGTGAAACCTTTCCTGACTCCCCCATTACCCTAGTCTGGATGAGATACCTCTCCTCTGTGCTTCCCACAGGCCCTGCTTTAACATCCCTCTCTTAGACCCTTATCAAACTCACTTCAAGGTAGTCCCACCAGAAACTTGGTTTTAATGATATATTCCTCATTAGAACTCCTATGGATGGATTTCCTTAGAATGAGTTTATGAGCCGCACAAGAAAACTCATCTTTGCGGCTCAGTTTTGTTTTTGTTCTAAAATAGTATTGCCCAGTGTGGTCACCAAAATTATTGAACAGATTTGACACTGAATAACTTCTGGCTATTTCAAAAAATTCAAATATGCTTTCAAAGGACAAAGACTTCTTCCCACTGAGAGTATTGAAAAGACTACTGCCAGAAGTAAGAATTCTTGAATGGTTGTTAAAAAAAAAATCGGTCAAAGTACTCTAGAATTATAGTTTTAAATATACACAGGCTTTCCAATACATATTTTTATTTAAAAAAATCATCAAATAAGAGTACAGTTTTAAATGAAAAACTTTAAGGGAAATTTTAATTTTAGAACACTAATACCTGTATAAACACTTTCAGTCAGTGGATAGGGAAACAAAAACAATACAAAAATGCAGCATGCAACTTCACACACAATTAGAATACAGTATTGTTACACACCAAAATAACCACATTAAGGAATGCATGAAGTAAAAAATGATATCACACAGGAATATCTTGGGAGAATGTGACAACACAGGCTTAGGGTATTAATGGGAAGAATATAAAAAAAACTAACATGGAGGTATAATCCACTGTTTTGTATATTCATTCTTATTCTTATGTCAGAATTATTATGCCATGAAGCTATTATTTGTCAATGATATTTTCTCTCAATGAATAACATTCTGTTTGAGAACAAGAGGAAAACAGTAATGAAATACTGACTTAGATGTATTTGTTGCTCAGTACTTAAATATTTTAATGCAAGCTCTGTGACAAAAAAATTTAAATAGATACACTACTTAGCTTGATGGAGAGCTGTCTTTAGAAAGCATGTATCCAGCACATTAAAGTATCCAGGTTTTTAGAGAATGTGACACAGTGAAGGCATGACATGAATATAAAATGAATGGCACAATGCATGCAGTAGGCACTTAATATATTACTTGTGAAACTAAATACCAAATATGAATCAGGGAGGCGGCTTCAAATCAGCAAAGTGACCCAGAGTTACGTACATAGTCATGACTTTCACGAATTCAGATTTCATTTTAATGAGCATTGAGGCATCATTTGAATTCTGAGTAAATTGAATTTATTATATAGACTGTTGCTTAAAATAGTGGGTTATCTTCTAACACTTGGAAATACTTAGTGTCCAAAACTTTTCAGTGTGACCTCGGGCTTTTTATTTGTTTTTGGTTTGGGCATTTTTTTTCTTACCAAGGTGAATTCTGTTGCCTGATACATTTACATCAGTTATATGAAAAAAAGGAGAAACTATGGTCGTGTCATAAGTAGTGTATATCTCACCAAACCTTTACTGAACACTTATCTAAGGGCTGCAGTTTCCTACTGCTGACTATACAAAGGTGAAAAAATAAGACCCAGTCCTTGCCTTCAGGCATGCTAGGAACATTCCATTATAATTTAATGTAGCAAAGGAAGGATAAACAATAGGGGAATCACAGATGAGAAGTCGCCCAATTAAGCCTGGAAATTCTGGAATAGCTGACCACCATCTCACATGTGGACTTAAATATGCAATTTCCATTGAGGACAAACCCCAGGTAAGCTTGGATTCATTGTGAAGTAAAATCCTGGCTTTATCGCTTACTACCTGTGTGACTTTGGGCATACAGTAGATACTTAGGAAATTAGTCTAACCAACACCATAGGAAGAAAAGGTGGCAAAATCAAGAGCTACAGGGGTTTGTGAATCAGTTATACATACACATACATCCACTCTTATATTCTTTTCCCATATAGGCCATTACATATATAAAATATATATCTACTTTATATACAAAATAGATAATTAATAAGAACCTGTTGTATAGCACAGGGAACACTACTCAATACTTTGTAATGACCTATATGGGAAAAGAATCTAAAAAAAAAAAAAGAGTGGATATATGTATATGTATAACTGATTCACTTTACGCCAATAAATTTTTTTTTAAATGATCATAAAAAAAAGAGCTATGGGAGTTTGGAAAGACTTGATGGGTGACATGAGACTCAAACTGAGCCTTGGGGGACACGTAAGAATTAGGTAGAGTGAATTTGTGATAGGAAGAGGCCAGTTTGGGTGTCAGGAATGAGAAAGATTCAGAGGAGGAAATATGCATGGTGTGTGACCTAAAAGCAGACAGGTGCGGGGACTTCATGCCAGGAAGAACAAGATAGCAAATTCCAAGACCACAGACAATCTTTGAATGTTTTCCATAGAAGACTGAAACCGTGTCTTTCAAAGCTTCCATTCTTCTACTCTTTTACATTCCTCACTAATTTCTTTCAAATATACACTTAGAAATACTTAATTGAATGTAATATTTTGCAAGCATTTATGGTAATTACTCCTTTTCTTTCTTTTATTAAGGAACAACAAAATTTTATGTAGAATGCAGAGCCCCAGTTTTCTCAGTTAGCAGTAAGTTATCTGACATATTTTGCAATAAACCAGCATCTGCGAGAGTTATTCTTCTTGTAGAACAAAAGAACACTCCTTAGATTTTTGAACGTACAATCTTGCACTATTCACATCTCGAACGGTGAAGGTATAGCAAGTAGTTAATTCATCTTATTCAAATCTATTATCTCTACTCCCTTCCTGCACAGTGTTTTATAATTTTTTCTGCATAGAACTGAATTGGCTTTTATGCCACAGTTTAGAAAGAAGGAAGAGATGTACATAGCCACATTCTAGACAGAGATACACCAGATGCAAACAATACCTCTCTGCAATGTTCACAAGAGATTTATCACAATAAAAGGGGCCAGAAGAATCTGGACATTTCTGGGTTACTGTGCTATTCCCTCCTGCTATTCTCTAACCATCTCAGACAGGCTGACAGAAACTATTGTTATAACTTCTGCTGGTGTCGTATTTATATACCATATTGGTTAGGCTGCCAGACCTCAGGAAAGGCAGGCACTATAACGCGCTCTTTCAATTTGCACACAGAAACTTTAAGAGTCTATTATCAGGTTTACCTACAATTCCTATCACCATTGCTGAAAAAATAGAAAATGGCACCATCAGGCTGAAAATAGAAGAATGTCTGTTGTATGGAGAATAAAAGGAAAATTTTTAAATTTCTACTGCGACATTTCACATCCCATGACCATCTCCTGTCATTTTCTTTTTGACATGAAAAAGTTTGTCACGGGCAGGGTAATAAGGACAGAACTCCTGTTACAGGGTGACCTGTCAGTAATTGTACATCCACATTCAACTGCTAGATCATTCACATGCTTCTGATGTGTGATTCGGCAAGGAGGCCAACAATGAAATAATCATGCGAACGATCTTGCCTGCATACATTTCTGTTTACTTAGAAGTCAGCAGGCAACCTCAAGATTCAAATCTACACCTCCCTTAACACGTGATATGTGGTGAGGGATCAAAATCAAATCAAAGCTCTAAGACTTAGTATCAGGAGTAGCTAAAATACTAGTGGATTCTGTGCTTCTGTTTATCCACCAAAGTTGGCAAGAGTACTGCTGATAATCCCAATGGAAAGAACTATTATGAGAAACTGGGAGATGCACGTGTGTGTGCAGGGAGGGGTGAGGTGGAGAAAGGAGATTTCACATGTGTTATGGTATGGTATCTACTGATGAAAATTTTTTGTTTCTATCGCAGCTTTTGACATCTTTCTATTTCTTTTTAATAAACTCTGGATATAAAAAAAAACTAAGCCTATAGAATATCAATCAACCTTTATTGAGAACTTACTGTGTGTTACTTCTAAGTACTATTAACTCTTTAATTCACACAAAGCCTTTTGACATAGATTCTATTTTTACCACCCATGTGTTACAGATGATGAAACTGAGGCACATAGAGTTTTTAAGGAAAGAGGCCAAGATCACATAGCTAGTAAGAGGTAGACCAGGGATTCAAACCCAGGAAGTGTGGTTTAAGTGTGACTGGACTTATGCTGACCGATGTTACAGCCACATTCACTCAGGGCTGCTGAGGAACTAAAATATGACTGACTGGAACTGAGATGCGTTGCATGTGTAAAATACACACAGAACTGCACTCAGGAAGAGAAGGAATGTGATAATATCTTGAGTGTTTCACATCTCATTAAAAACTTTTATATTGATTATATGCTGAAATGATGTTTTGGGTATATTGGGTTAAATAAAACATAATTAAATGAATTTCACATGTTTCATTTTACTTCTTTAATGCAGCTACTAGAAAGTTCTAAAATTACAAATGTGAATAACATGAGGAATAAGTATGATCCTATTATTATCTTCAGAGGCATTAATAAAAATCGTCATCATTATAGAGACAACATCTCTATGAAACACTTACAAGCCAGGCATTGGGATAAGCCAATGTCATCCATAGTGTAGGTACCACCCTCCAGGGGGCATTTTGGAAATTTGTGGGTCCATTTTTTTGGTTGTCCCAGTTTGGTGGGTGCTCCTGGCATCTAGCCAAAGGATGCAGGTCGTGTAATAAATCTTGGGTCAATCTTGCCCAATGAAGAATTCCACTGAAGAGTCTCAGATGAAACATCATTTCATAATTACTTAAGCCTAATTGACTCAGCCTAAAACCTTACATAAAAACATAAAATATTTGTTGCACAGTTTTCATGCTTAATGCACTGAGTTTTCCAGAAATTCAGCTACCATGTTAATCAAGGAAAGATTACTTTGGTCAGAACTTTACACAAGTTGTTTACCATTTTAGCAAATTACATGACTGGTATCCATGTTGCCCTTTGTATTAGAGTTGCAGATTCAGCACACCTGTGTTTATACTACCATCTCTGCCATATTCAAGATGATGTAAGTGCAAGCATCTTGCCTGCATATGGGTGGTGCCTATACTATTGATGACATTGGCTTATCCCAATGCCTGATTGTAAGTGTTTCATAGAGATGCTATCCATATAATGATGATGATTTTTATTAATGCCCCTGAAGATAATAATAGGATCATACTTATTCCTCATGTTATTCACATTTGTAATTTTAGAACTTTCTAGTAGCTGCATTAAAGAAGTAAAATGAAACATGTGAAATTCATTTAATTATGCTTTATTTAACCCAATATATCCAAAACATTATTTCAACATGTAATTGCTTCATACGTCATTTAGATTTGTCATGCATGGTCATTTACATACCAAATACATATTATTTTATTATAAATTGCTTTCCCTTTATTTTTTCTTTAAATTAGATTTAAGAAATTACATTCATTTAAAAATTAGGCATGTAGTTAGGCTATATTATGCACAAGTTATTTTTCAGAGAATAAATGGTGCATTATAATATATTAATTTAAGAAAGTAGATCTTGTTCCAGTAAGATTGAGAACTGATAGGCTGAATTCTTTATATGATTAACTCATTTTATCTCCCCAAATGACAAACTTAGATGCGCACATTAGGGAACTAGTGGCATAAACTGTGGCACGTCCTCCCGGTGGAATACTGTGCAGCTACGAGGAGAAACAAAGTTCTTTTTACATCGCTGGAGTGATCTTCAGAATGTCATCTTAAGTGGGAAATGAAGTCAAGAACACTATACGCAGCGCTCGCTCTCAAAGGGTGGCCTCTAGACCCGCAGCAGCTGTATCACCATCACCTGGGAACTCGTCAGACATGCAGAAAATTGGGCGCTCTCCTAAACCTGTTGAATCAGAAACTCTGGGGACGGGACTGGCAATCTGTGTTTTAACAAGCCCCCAGATGATGGGTTTGCAGGTGAATTTGAAAGCGATTGCTACGCAGCGCGCTGCTGTTTATGGTGGAAGGGAAGGGCGTACGATGCAGACACGTGCATATGTAATTACACTATACATGTATCTTTATGTTTGTTTGCATGTTTTTAGAAGATAGAAGATTCAACCATTAAATAAACAGGAGATAATACAACTATATAAAATGGTTACCTGTGAATGAGGGAAGGCTGAGGCACATGTGCAGAAGCCAGACTTCTCTGAATATACTTCAAGTTGTAGATTTGAATTTGGAATCATGTTCCATACATATACAATTTTTTTTAAATACAAAATAAAACAAATGAACCTATGTATGAAGTTGATGGCTTAATAAAACAGAATATTTCTAGTGATTTTAAAGCAGAGTAATTTGAGGTACTCTATTAGGATATAACTAAGTAGAACAAAAAGAACTACAAAGACATCTTAAACTCTTTTCAGTAATCATTTTGTTACCCATGATATTGATATTGCTATTCTCAAACTACTGTAATATCGACATTCCTACCGGATCAAGGAAATAAATGATTATGTTAATGCCATTAGGAATTTAGAATTTCATTAAAAGAGAAAAAAATGTAAAATCAAACAATTTAGGGTAAAAGAGTGTAGTTCTAAATGTAAACTGGCATTACTGCTATGAACTATAATATATGTCCTCTTGAGAAATTTTCTTAGTTTGGTCCACTAAAAGGGCAGGAAACAAATGGCCAATCCACCAACAAGATGTATCCCTGGAACACAGCTGTGGTCTCAAAACACCATTCCTCCCTAAAAGAAACATGAGTTCCCTGAGAAATAATTGAAGTCAGGTCTAGGGTAGGAAATGTACAAGATAAGCCTAGGCATCCTGTCATACTAGAAGTTAAGGAACCTATTAAAGACTAAGGTAATGTCAAAGGACTCAGCCAAACTGAAAAGGTTTCCATTGACCAAAGATGGGAAAGTTTGAACATTAATAAGTATAATAATGACAACAAATTAAAATATGTTAAATATGTTTAAAATCCGTTAATTCACAATGATATCAAATAACGAAACACATAAAAACCTTCATTGATCATTTCTGAAGTTGCTAGAAAGTCATCTAAAATATTTTGCAAACTGTAAAGGGAAAGAGGCAAACTTGACCTGTCATTCCTGTACTAATTATATCTCAGGGTAATAAAATAATTGATGAGAGATATTTCTCTCTATAAGCTTATAAAGGAAGAAAGAATTATAGAACTGGACCGTTTGGCAAAACCTTCATGAAATGATGAATTTAGACAATAAGTGTCATGGTAGCTACCTTAATAAAGAGAGATATAACCTGAGAGAATTATACATGTCCTATGAATTAGCCTTGAAAAAAAAAGGAAATAAAAAAATTCAAACAAATTAAACTACTACTTTACATGTTTTAAAGGGACATAAACAACTCTACAGAGTCCACCGCAATATTTTCACTACTCTTGTATATATGGAATTCTCTGTAATAAAAAGATTTAAAAAAAACTAAAATGGATCCCCATGAAAACTCTGAAAAAGGATTTGTATATAAATTATAGTGAATTAATTTGAGCCGATAAAAAATACATATGAACAAAGATCCTAAGGCTTTTTGCTATCCTATTCCTCTTGGTATTCGCTCTAGGTCCTATCACTGTACTTAAGCTCATAGTAGGTACTTAATAAATTATTACATAACAATTGCTCCGATTTTTTCCCAAGGCTGCTGCTGCTTAAAATTATTAAATAGAATAATTACAGAACAGGCATGACAAAAATTATTGTTGACACGTAGCTTAATATAACTTTCATTGGTGCACATTTTTTAAAAAATGAGTATAACAATGGTATTGTTCTGTAAAAACAATGATTGATAATTTTGGTTTAGACTAGAAATCATATTTTTTTAAAAATGTAATAAAGACTATTAAAAACATTTTGATACCCAAAACATTTAGTAAAATATTTTTTCTTAAAAGCAGATGCATTTAACTCTATACTGAATGTCCTAAATAAGTATATCTTTAGAAAAACTTTAGAAAAATATGTTCTACTTATGACATCTTTGTATGACGTTTCAAAAATAAGTAGTAAAAAGCTATGAGAAAGAAATAATCTTTTGAGGCATTTTATTAAAGATGATTTTTAGCTTCCTTGGTCATATAAACGGTTTTCTTTATTATAAATAATAACCATATTAATTTTAAACAAGAAAGAGATGGGTAACACCTATTACAAAATCTATTTTTATATCTCATTTTACAAAAGTCAATGTTAACTAAATTTCATTCTGTAGACTATAGGATGGTTGCTCTTAGAAAAAAAGCATTTCATGGTCAAATGCATTTGGGAGATAGCATATACTACATTATTTGTGCAAATTCAGAGTACAAAGTCACATACAATAGTAAAGGCTCTGAGAAGTCTTCTAGTAGAAATATTCCCCATGAAATTTGTAACAATACATTTCCAAAATTTACTTGATGATGGAACTCTCTTGTATAATGTTTCAATGTTTTATAGAACAAATGTTGGAAATGCTGTTCTAAGTTCAACTGCCATTTTCTAAGCCATTTTTAATCACAGCATGCAGACCATATAGAGAAGATCTTTCCATAGTGTCATTTTATACACAGGAAAACATACCCACACACAGGAAATCAGTGAGCTATTGAAAATCAGAAGCAAATTATTGTTGGGTTTCAGGAAAAGAAATAATACCCTTTGATTCACAGATTGGTATGAATAATTTCCAGTTTTAAAAACTAAACTCTATTTTTACTATTTCAAAATGTCAATGAAAATGGCTATAAAAGTTAACATAGTTAATTTTTACTATGATAGAAGTGCATACCTTATAACTTGGAATAATTACTTCTATTATAGTAAAATTGTTTCTCTAAAAAGTAGAATAGAAATTCAGCGACAGTGTCTAATTTTGTCATGTTCCATTGTTTAACTCATTTAAAAAATCAACAATAAAATAATTTTCTATGAAAACATTAGATGGAGCCCCAAAAATCCATAACTTAAAAAATCAGACACATCAGGAAATCCTGGGTTCTGTGACTTGATAAGGCTATTTATGTGGAAGCTGCAGTTCTCTGCTCTTACAGAGGCTTTTAAACGGACAAGGTCCTCAGTCAGACCCCAGGAAGATACAGGCAGCTTCTCCCTGTGGTTGGCTTTTGAAACTTAACTTGCAAGATAAACTATAGCGCTTTACCTAGCCACCTCTGAGGTTAAAACAGAGAATGCAATATGGTACTGGAAACATACACATGTAAGGAGAGTGGACGACCTTGAAGTATATACAGAGACCAGAACAGAATGGAAGGAAACAAAGAAAATCATATTATGTAAAGACTTCGAAAGCCTTTCATTTCAGGCTACAGCATCTTAACAGGCAATACTTAGTCTTTTTCAAAAACTCTAGAGCCCCTTTGGAGCCAAAAGGGAATAGACAGAAAAGAATAAGGGAAAAAAAAATTGCTGGAGAGAGACACTATTTTTTTTTTCTTCCTCCTTAACCCCAGCCAATTTATGTGCCTTGTCTATATTATGTTTTCCAGAAAGTAGTTCAATACTACAAAATTGCTATCAAAGGATGTGTAGAAAGACTCTTCTGGCAGCTTGTTCTGAGAGAATTAACACAGGCTGTGAAGTTAAAGGTAGGGTTCTAGTGTCTGCTCTACCTTGTATGATCAAAGAGATTAGGCAAATTTTGGTAAGTCTCATTTTTTTTCAACTAGAATATGGTAGTAATACTTTAAAGAATTACCTGTGGAGGTATTTTTTAAAAGTGCTATAGAATTGTTGCTGTTCATATTGAGGTCATCATCTCTAAGAGCTGTAATAGAAGTTAACATTTATCTTTTCATAGATTTTTTTAAACACTTTATGAAGTTTCTTCAAGTGTGTTTATCACTCCTCACAGGGGATAAATGTACTTTATTTGTCTTTGTTCTACCTTTTTAAAACATAGATGGTTCTCAATAAATATTCATTGAAAATGAAAGATAAATGAAAACAGTGTTATGGATAGGAGGTGACATCATCACGATGGGGACGTAGGTTGTTCCCAGCAAGACCTCACAATACCAGCTAACAACTTTCCATAGACAAGACAACGCTGGGAGAATCCCAGAACCTATGGGGGCGGCGGCGGGGAAGCCGAAGCCCCCCCTCGGACCAGAGAGACAGAGAAGGACGCGTGAGAAGGGTAAGAAGAAGCGCTGCACAGCCTCTCCTCGGGCCAGCACATTTCCACAGCCTGAGCGCCCCCCTGCCCCTCTGACGTCAGTATCTTGCTTCTGTCATGTTGGCATTCTTGCTGACCATTCACACCTCAGGGCCTTTGCACTTGCTGCTGTTCCTCAGCATGGAACTCTCTTCCCCTAGTGAGTCTTAAGCACACTTCCTCACTTTACTCAGGTCTTTGTTCAAATATTAAAATTTTAGAGGCTTCCCCAACCGTAATCTCTGTAATGGTCTCATTCTGCCCTACCTCTCTATCCTCTTACACTGAATTACTCTTCTTCATAGCATTTGCTGCTGTGTTATTATGTATATCTGTCACTCATTTCTTCCAGCTAGAATATATAGTTTTTGAAGTCAAGGATTTCACTGAAATTAACAATATATTTCCAGTACCTAGAACATTATTTGGCGTATAGTAGGCATCCAAATACTGAATGAATAAAGAAAACTAAGAAATTTGAATAAATAATTTGACTTGATGAACATAAAGCATCTTCTATAAATATTACTGAAAACACATCTTCCCTTTAGCACAGTTTTATACACATGACCCACTCCTCTCACTCACACATGACTATTGTATTATTATGAACTTAGTGTTGTTGGTTTTTTTTTATAGATTCCATTTACCCCAATTGACTATTTGTTTTCTAATTGATAGTCAAATTGCATCAATTGTGGAAGTTTCTTTAAGTTGGGTTCTTTCTACATTTTGGCTTATCCCAGATACTTCGCAAAGTGTTCTTGCTTTTTTGACAACACAAGATGTTCTCGGTCTAACTTGATGTTACTGTTTGCAAATGTGGAATCAGCTATTCTCCAAGAACCGTGACTTCTTTAAGGTAATGGTTCTCAAGCATGTGAACACAATTAAATCATCTGGGGTGTTTTAAAAAATCTCCGTGCTCAGGCTGCACCCCAGGCCAAACAGATCAGAGTCTTGGCGGGGGGGATCCAGGTATCGGTACTTTTTATAGGTGTAGCCAAAATTGAGAACAATATTGGGAGACCCAAATAAGGAGGCCAATTAGGACACATGAGATTTTTCAAAAGAGTATTATTTAAGGACAGATGACACAAGGAGCTCTAGAAACAGAAAAATAAAAAATAAAAAAATAAAACAAACAAAAACCAAGACAATTATTAAACAGAAAGCAACACTTTTTTTCCCTGAATGTTGAATTGCGGTTCATGTTTTCAACATAACTTATTTGACTAAGTTCTTTCTTATCTTGTTCTGATAGAAAACTTAAAATTTATGCGCACGTCCAAAGGTACCAGATTTTCTTATCTGACATATGCAATACCATACTATATATTGTCATAGCAAATTATGTCTGTAAATTACAATATTATTTTAAAAATTGAAAACATTCCATTTTCTTTAACACAATTGTATCTTATCGGGGTATATTAGAAACATATCCACAATTCACTATTCATTTTACCATTTCATTTAGGGCTTACGAACAAATAAGATATGCTATAATTAGGCAAGAATATTTAGGCAAAAATTCATGAGGATTACTACATGGTATATAATGAATGCCTTGTTTAACTCTTGACCTAATGTCTTAGAAATAGTTTAACAGTATACAGGGCCTACTGTCACTTTTTCACTCACTCTAATACACTTTCAAGAATGAGAAGAAAAGTAAAATCACGGTTAACGTGTTGAGAATTTTAAATAGTTCTGAAGACACCAATGGGAACACGTCTTTCTAATGAATCATTTGTCACAGACAAAAAAGACTAAGAACTATTATGTATTTGCCCACTTCTGCCCTATCCCATAAATTTTTCTATAATTTATCTTTTCATTATTTATTTATGAACCAACTATTAGATCTATTAAAATCCACGAGACACTGGGCCAAATTATGTATGCTCACTTTGAGTCTGAACTTAACATTTAGACTGATAAATCCTAGTAACAATGGCTAAGAGAAGGATTCGGAACAGGTAAATCGTATAGAACCTGTAATTGTCTTGAATGCTAATTGGGGTCATCTGGTCCAGATATTTTTTAGACTTTTTTGGTTACTGACACCTTTGATAATCATGGGGAGTTTATGGACTTTCTCTCTAGAAAAATGAATAATGCTTGGATGACCACATGCAAAATTTTCATACCACTCTTGCAGGTTTAGCCATGTACTTCTCAAAAGCCCATTTCACAGATAAGAAAAACAAAATCAATCAAGTGACAGTGACTTAACCGAGAACTCTCAATTCATTATACGAGTGTTTCATTTATTATGAGTTTCAGACTAGTCTCCAAAGATGGTGTATTTCTGCTTTATTAACACATTGAACTCCTGTTTGTCTTTGAAACACCAGATTCTTTTCAATCTAAAATGAAAAACGGGTTCAGCAGAAAATAACTATTCAAACATAATAAAACAGAAACTACAAAGTGCTTGCGGGTTTACTAGAGTGCATCTATTTTGTTTTGTTTTTAAATTTCACACCATGTTGTTGCTTCTTCTAGTAATTTGATTTTAGGTCAAACAAAGCTGCCAGCCAGAAAGGTAGAAAATGCAGGTCCCCTTTTCCTGTACCCTAAGCCCCTACCCATTTGGCTACAAAGCACTTTCCAGTGTATCTCCTGGAGCATATAATGACAGGGCCTGCAATCTACCACTTCAATCAGATTCTCACTTGTGGAAGATAAAGAAGTAAAACCCACTGAACATCCTTATCTGGAAACTTCCAGGATGAGGGAGATGCAACCTCACTGATAGCCGAGACCATTGGTATTTGGACTCTGCAGATCAGTAGCCAGATGTAATGGCCACAAATGAAAAAATAGCCTAATAGATATCAGAACACCTAAGACGATCTCAAGAGGGAGAAAATCAAGTCAGGAACCTGGGCTAACTCACTTCTCCCTCTATTACTTCTTACAATTCAAGTCTCACCTATGATGTTGCCAGACCTTAGACACTAAAATGGAGATACTTCCCTGTTTCTCATAGGGCAATAAGCTTAACAAATGTAGGATCATTTCTAGATTTAATATAGATAATGTTATATTATCTATATAATATAGATAATGTTTAATATAGATAATGGTATTAAAATATTAATTTTAATATTCATTCTATATCAATGCTGGAGAATACTTATCTAAGTAATACCACCCATTAATCAGACAAAATTCTAATCTCATGATTGTGTACTTCATACCTCTATCTAATTGATAACTTTGCGGTGTTCGACTTCAATTTTTCTGAAAAGAGGAACAGTTCTGTGCCACTTTAGTCACACCCAGGCCACAGAACCCTTCAGGAAAATGACTATTATGGGCTGAATTGTGCCTTCTCTCAATTCATAATTGAAATCCTAACACCCAGTACCTCAGAATGCAGCCATATTTGGAGATAGCATCATGATAGATGTAATTAAGATAAAATGAGGTCATTAGGGTGGGCTGTAACACAATGTTACTAGTGCCCTTTATACAAAGAGGAAGTTTGGACACAGACATGAACAGAGGGAAGACGATGTGAAGACACAAGGAGAAGATGGCCATCTACAAGCCAAGGAAAGAGACCTGGAATAGAAACTTCCCTCACAGCCCTAAGAGGGAGCCAACCCTGTCAATAGCCTGATCTTGGACTTCTAGCCTCCAGAGCGGTGAGAAAATACATTTCTGTTGTTTAAGCCACTCAATCTGCAGTTGTTACAGCAGCCCTAGCAAACTAACACAATGACTTGACTTTACATTAAACAAAACCAGTAAAGGATAGTGTGGGGTTAGGATCCCAGAGTGGCCCTAGTCTGTGAATGGGGTCCATGCCAATCAACCTACCTTGTTTCTTCATGGGTGAGATGGGGTAATATGCCTGTTAAATAGGCATGTATAAGCTTAAGTTAAAAAAAGAGAGAAAACCAAATCTCAGCAAGCTTACTATTTAATGACACTGTTTTGTTTTGTTTTTTCTTCT
This sequence comes from Balaenoptera physalus, assembly GCF_965194825.1. Classification (NCBI taxonomy): domain Eukaryota; kingdom Metazoa; phylum Chordata; class Mammalia; order Artiodactyla; family Balaenopteridae; genus Balaenoptera; species Balaenoptera physalus. The sequence continues at coordinate 43,899,738 of NC_138902.1, read as the reverse complement.
CTCATCAAGCAAAGTGAATGTCAGTGATGAAAAAGCAATAAACCACTTCTCATCAGTGAAAATGATGGTTCAGACAGCAGTGAGTGGGAATTTCAATAAGATTTGTCCTGTGATACAGACTTCCAAGATCTCTCTTTGGAGTGTTCTACAGTGTAAGCCGCGTCTCAAAAAGAGAACACAGAGAAGATTATGCAGGTTTTCCAATAAATTGGAATTCTCCAGAGACTTGTATGTAATATTTGAATGTGTTGATTCATTTATTCAGTAAACTTTTATTAAATGCTAACCACTTCCCCGGTTATAGGTGAAATTTCAGTCTTGTAGCTTTCATTGCAGACTGTCCTTTTATTGCAGTCCTTATAATAACTGGAATATAATTATTATGCCAGTGTTAATTTATGTAATGACAAATCTTCCATCCACAGCCAATCAGGACAGAGATGGGGTCTCTCTTTTATCATTAAAATCCCTTCACCTAGCATAGCACACTGTTGAAACATATAGAAAGAAATCAGATCAGTTCCTGAGTACATATTACAGGGTGAGAAACTTTAAAAAACCATGGCCAAAAGGGGAGAATTGCTGTATGGGTCTATCAATTACGATTTCAGTTCCCGTTTGTAAGTTCACATGTCTACCAGAAGGAAAAAAATGATGTTTATCTCAACAACGTGGTATCTCAACAAGATTGGCTGGGGGTTACTGTGTGGATAGAAAGAAGGAAGAAAAAATTGACGACCTACTTGTGAGGGATAAAATATATTAACATGAGAATTAACACTTTTTCCCTTTCCCCCAACTGGCTAAAGAGACTTCTGTTTCTCTCTTGATCTCTCACCCATCCCCGACTACTGACAGCATTCCTCCTGCTGGCAGGAAGCAGCCTTGACTTTGCGAGGCAGGACCAGGAAGAGGAAAGAAAGCTGGACTGCAGCCTGGGGCTGGGGAAGTTTTTCCGCCGGGACCAGGGGTCGAGAAGGGGGTGAGTGGGAGGGTAATGGGACAGAGAATGGGAGACTATAAAAGGACTTACTTAAAGGCGCGGCCTTGGTGACAACTTTGCAGCTTCATACAATCAGGGAAGGATCTTCAGTATTTTGATGTTATTTTGGGTTTTGAATTAAGTTCTTTAGAGTGTTGAATGACCACATTCATTGACCTCACTGCAGATGCTGGTACTGCCAGAGACCAAAGAGGGTGCTGCCTTTATTTTTTATTTTTCTGGGGGCCATGCCTCGTGGGTTGTGGGGATGTTACTTCCCCGACCAGGGATTGAACCCTGGCGCTCAGCAGTGAATTAGGTTACGGAGTCCTAACCCCTGGACCACCAGCGACTTCCCCTATCTTGCTGTCTTTACGTGTCCTTCCAACACTGGACAGGTGTGCCCGGGCCAAGGCCTCCTGCACCTCTGGGCATCCGGACATGTTTCATACCCAGGCCGTCACCGAACCACTGGCTCATTTTTCAAGGGTGAAATGCAATTTAATAAGGTTGAAGAAAACATTATGCTGCTTTCCTTTACACTTATGCAAGGAAGGGAAAAAAAAAAACCTCCCCGAAGAACCTCTATCCATTAAAGAGGAAGGAAGGTAAGTTCTGGATGCCGAGAGGAAAAGGAAAATTAGCTTAGCGAGGCAGACAGACACTGCACCCACCTGCTCCAGACAGGAAACGTGAAGTTAGCCAACTCAGCTGTTATGAAGAGGGGCACCTCCACGACAGCCTCTACCCTGTGCTGCAGAGGGTAAAGGCACACAGGCGACCCTGGTAGGGTTTCTCAGTCTGAAGGAGAAAAGTCATAGTGGGGACAGAAGAACAGTTTCAGGGCATCAACTTCACACTTGCTAAGGACAAAATCTATCATCCAGTTACCAGGTCGTATCTATTTCCCCTCTTAGATCTGCATGCATCCCTTTGTGTTACAACTGTGCAATCTTACTTTACGTATATTAGGAATAATATTTTACACTGTAAGAAAGCAAAGGGCTTCCGTGGTGGCGCAGTGGTTGAGAGTCTGCCTGCCAATGCAGGGGACACGGGTTCGGGCCCTGGTCTGGGAAGATGCCACATGCCGCGGAGCAACTAAGCCCGTGAGCCACAACTACTGAGCCTGCGCGTCTGGAGCCTGTGCTCCGCAACAAGAGAGGCCGCGACAGTGAGAGGCCCGCGCACCGCGATGAAGAGTGGCCCCCGCTCGCCGCAACTAGAGGAAGCCCTCGCACAGAAACGAAGACCCAACGCAGCCAAAAATAAATAAATAAATAAAATAAAAAAATTAAAAAAAAAAAAAAAAAGAAAGCAAACGTGAGGGTAAATTAGTCACATCCCCAGGCACTTAGCAGAGGACAGAAGGCGCTCTATCAGCAGACATGTACCGCCTGAGATATGCACGGCGACCGCACCTCAGGTCAGCAGAGACCTGGCTGGTCTACGGTGCAGCAGCTTGGATTGTGTGAAAGTGCCTGGGGGCAGTGTCCTTAGTGACTAAGTGCACAGACTCTGGCCGGTTGGCTTTGGTTTGCATGCAGCTCCCGGGCTCACAGTGCGATCTTAGTCAAGACACTGAAGCCCCCTCTGCATCTTCATTTCCTGTCTGTAAATGATGATGAGTACCTCCTACGTCACATACTGTCACAAGGATTAAGTAAGCTAATATGTGCAGGGTACTTAGAATGTCGTTAGCACTGAAGAACTGCTAGGAAAAAATTTTTTTTCTGATTAGATGGGATGGTTCATACTTACAATCACATAAAGTGTTAAGTTTCATTAGACGCTGAACACTCTGTGATAACCAATGTCTAAAAACTAAATATGATAAAGATTAAACACCACAGAAGTTACCATAATAAAAACTGTGAGCACATGATGAAACTGAGATCCATAGAAATGGAAGACTACCTCTGCTTATGCAATGGGGACACCAATTCATTTCAGCAGTGAGTATATTGCGATTTGATAAGTTCACGTTATGCATTAGTATTGGTTGAATTTTTTTTTACTTCAGTATGCTTTGGGGAAACACTTTCTCAGAATCAACAAACTATCTGCAAAGTAGATTTTATATAACTAAATAACTCAACTTTTTATAAATAAGAAATCTGTATATATCTGATCAAATTACTTTTTCTATTTTACCAAAATGTGATTTTTTTCACCCTCTGCTGAATATCTTGGTTTTGTTTGACAAGCATATTATCCAGGAAAAAACTTTGAAAAGTTGGATTTCATAATCGGTCTTCCTTTATGTTTCTTTTTAAGAAAAATACTCTTTTCAATTTGAATACATTTTCTCCTAGAAATCCTCTTTGTTATTAGTGTATATGGTCAATGTTGAGTTCTTCAACTTTGCATCTTAATATCAAATAAAGCCGTCATGCATATTACAACTGATGGGGAATTTCAATGACTAAAAGAGAGAAAACAGAATGAATCACAGTGAGGAAGAGCCTGAAAACAGACAGTAGTTTGGGATCTCGGCTCCTGCTATGTCCATCTTCAGAGCTGACTCTGTCTTCTCTTTGCCATCATAGTGTATTGACAGGGTTGAGCTAATAACACCATAGAGTAGGGAGAGCAATGCTTCACTATTTACTTGCTTCATTATGTGTCTGGCCACATTTCCATAGCGTCCATCTGCGGTATGCTGCGCACACGTGTTCCATACTCAGGACCAGTAATCTGAGCAGACCACACAGAACTAGGTTGTTTCCTGTAACGAACCCACTGATAGCAGAACCACAGCTCGTCTGGTGCCAAACGCACCAGCACCTTCAAAAGTCCTATCAGTCACTCTGGAGGGGTTTAAATATTGGGAAGCCCTGATAAGAAGAAAACAAAAAGTTTTCTCGTTCGTTGTGCATAAATGTAACCCATTTCTTAAAGCAAGCTGGAAATCTACATTGATTTAAATAAATCCTTAGCTTCGAAATTATGTGCAGCCGCTCAATGAAATATTTATTCAAAATCAACAAGCTGCCCTCTAGGAGTCTTTCACCATAAAGGCAAACATTTTACTTAGTGCACTTGATTCTCACCTATGGCACTCTTGCAGCCCTCTAACATTAGGGAAACTGATTTATTTCAGATCAGGCAATTTAAATAGAATGTAACCTTGCCATACAGGTAAAAGCACTTGCCCTTGGCTATTACTTAGCCTGACCACAGGGCTTTCTGGAAACGGCAAAAGCTTTATAAGTGTCAGCTCATGGCTAAATCAATGTTTATGCATGATGTATCTCTGAATAGCAAACACTTGCTTGCCTGCAAGCTAAACAATGTTTTTATCTGTTTGCCTATTTCTGGTTCTTCAACCACTGCATGGAGTGTTGCAAATCGCATTTAGTAACAATTATTTGCTGGTAGTTCATGAAAAGGAAAGTGGTGTGATTAATGAAAAGTGACACACAACGATTACTTTGTCGTGCCAGTCTCCTTGGCAAAGGAGTGCCTCTGCTGAACCCAAGTCTGACCTCCTTTACCTTTAACAAGGTCAAGGGGGAGGCTAAACGTGGGGAAGATTAGTTCCTACAAAGGCTCCAGAGTGACTTAACCAGGCTGCATTCCCTAGTGAACTGCACAGAGCCAATTAAACAGAATGACGCCGCTTTGACCTCGGTCACAAAGATGGAATTAAAAACAGAAGATGACGTGTTTTCTCCTGAAATATGTAAAGTAGAAAAATTAGACATTTGACACGGCATCATTCCCTATTCAAAAAATAAAAATAAACAAGTTTAAAATCAAAGTTTGTCCAAACTGATCAGGAGATGTGCGCAATGTTCTCCTTTTCTGATTCAAATCAAAAATGCTGCTCTACCCCATTCCACCGAGGGACGCACTGATACCTTTCCTTGCTGTTCTTGTGTGGCCCTGCAGAGTGACAAGCTGACAAAATGACAGTGACCGCTACTGTACAGGAACTTTACCTTTTAAAATACATTTCTTGTGACCAAAAATAGTTCTTTTTTTTTTTTTTAAATAGCAAAGTAGTATAAATAGGCCACAAAGAGTGAGGGGAGGGGGAAAGATGATAATATTTGACGAGGTTAAATATTTCATCAAGATTTCTAAGCTTCTCCTCAGGTGCTCAATTTCAACTGGTAAACACATGAGAGCAAGTGAGTAGCAATGGAGTGAGACACAAAACAGAATGGATTATTAACTAAGAAAAAACCGCCATTAACTAAGAAAAAAATGCCAAAGTCATGCTTAATGAGATCACATAGTAAAATATATTTTCTCCTCCCCTCGTATCCCACCAATTTTAGCAGACTGATTCTTTTTTATTTTGCATCAGTAATATTTACAACTTGAAGCAATTGATTCTTTTTAACTTGATTAAAATTAAGAAATAAACATATGTCCGAGATGCAAAAAATTATACATCTTCCTATCACTAACTTCTATTAGGAAAGCTTTCTTGCAGAACAAAAAAACTGACTCTGAAATAAAATAAAAATCAAACTTAGAAATGCTGACATTCACTTCAAGAAGGCAATTTTCATGAGCATTTTATTTTCCCACATGCAATCTGCACAATCTAGCAACATTGTTCTTTGCGGTCAATGCCTACTTTATTGGAAACTGTCACTGATTCTGAATGTGAATGATGGAACAGTCACATTGGAGGGGCACTTTTAAACTTTGCAGGAGAATTTTTGTTTTGGAGGAGAAGTCTACAGGAAGATTAAAACAGAACAAATGGGTATACTTCATTAAGATACTACACTCATTTGTCAATGATTTTTTGTTAAAAGAAAAAAAAATCCTCTTCAGAAAACTCGATGGTTAATCCTCTGAATTTCAATGCAAGTTAGTTAAGCAGCCATTCATTAATCAGGGAGGTTAAGCTAGTAGGTGCTAACTGTCTCATAGGGCACCTCCAATTTGCTTCCTGCAATTATTAGACTTCAAGTGGTTTCTATAAAGATTCGCTTTCTTCCAAAACAAAAGTTTGCCTATGTGAGATGATAGGTATATTTCTAATTCCAAACCTTAAAATGAAACTGCATAAATAAATATACTGAGAGTCCTTGGCCTAAGTTCCTTTCTTAATTTAAAGGAAATTATATTTTGTACCTATCTCAGTGTGAAAAAGTCCTCAGCTAACTACTTTCTATAAGTTGTATAATGAAGATTAATAAGAAATAACTAACCAATATGTCTATAAAATGTAACATCTGCAGCAGTTAAAAAGAATGACGTACTGAGAGAAAAATGCCAAAAATTGCTAAGTTAAAGAAGCCAATTGTGTATGATACTCAAAATGCTTAATAAATGTTCATGTGTGGGAAAAAAAAATAATGAAGTATTAATACTACAGCTATACTGTTTTCTAACACTGTTGTCTACAGGCCTGAATCTCGATGGAAACTGAGGTGGACACACAAACTCAGTCCCTAACATGACCATAAATGCACATTTGAAGCTTTATCTCAACAGAGTTCTCTTTGTTCTTCTACTTAAAGGCAAATGTATTTTTCCATCACTCAGTCTGCAGCAAAATAGTTTCACCTAAACTCTTTCTAAACAAAAACAAGTTAAATAAAAGTAATTTTTACTTAGACCCTTTAAACACGTTAGTATCAGTACCTTCTATTAGGAGGAACATAAAACAGCAGATTTATATTCCTGAGGGCTTTTAAAAAGAAAGGACAATTGTGCATGGAATGAATAATTGAAAATCACTTTTCTTATGACAGATATTAAAATGTATAGATAACTTCTAGAATTGGAAGACACCTTCAAGATCATCGTGATTATACTGGAATGCAAATTGAGGTCCAAAGAAGATAGGTAATTTGCCAAGATCTTACTGCTAGTCTTTGGCAGATCTGAGATCAAAATCTTGATCTGCTATGACCATGTTATATTTTCTCTCTGTTCTACACTGCCTTTCAGTGTGTAATCCTGAAACCAAAAATACAATTTTATTAAGGTCATGGGATTGCTGAATAAGATGGCTACTATTCTGGAGTATAGTTACAGATTTGGAATGTGCCAGAGTGACTTTTTTTTTTCTAAAATAAAGCTTCCAAATGCAAGGTTTATGTATAGAAAAGTTCCTTGGCATTAAAGTAAATACCTAGCAATATTTTTAAGTCCTGAAATAGACCCTGGAGAATAGCAAGGATCTCTGGAATCAGATTTCAGTCGTCCTTGGCTGGTTTTTGGCCTTGGGCACCGTATTTATGTCTTTGAACCTTAGTGTTCTCATTCGCAAAGGAAGATGTATTAAGTTCTAACTTCAGAGTGTTTTTGCTTCTTTTTCTTTTTAAGATTAGGATAAGAAAGGTACCTGACACAGTGCCTTACAGAGTAGGCATTCAATAGAGGTCAGTTTCTTCCTCTTTACTCTTAGAAATTAATAATAAAGAGAAAATAATCTGCTGGAAAATCTGATTATTCTGCATAGATCACTTAATTGTGTTTGATAACACAAAGGAAGTGAGATTTGCACTGAAATGTAACATTA